>NC_065520.1:2956413-2978430 GCF_006386435.1 Epinephelus moara
CAGAGAGAGAAATGTGAACGGCTCGTTTCTCCTCTGACACGCCACATACCTGTGTGCCGCCACGGCTCGGTTGTCCAGGTACTACTGGGCAGTCATGATGCCAACGAAAGAGGAAATTAGGCTACTGGACCTGGAGTCGGACTTCTCTGTTGCCGGTAAGCCGTTATCCTGTCTGTGACCCCCGTTCAACCCACAACCGGCAGGATTCGCCTTTCGTTTCTGCTGCTGGTTGAAATCTGTACTCGCACAGCATGCTGAATGATTTATTTTGCTCGCACAAAATTATTTTTGGTCGCAAATGCGAGTAAAATGCTCGCACGTAGAGCTCTGTGGAAAACAAATCACTGCCGACAAGTAAAAAGAAATAAATAATAACTTTCACTGCTCAAAGATACTCACATGTCTGAAAAACAAACCACTACAGCAGCATATTGAGTACCAGGTGGCCAGCGCGCGCCGTTATTGACCAGCGCACGCCGTTATTGGACGGCGCATGGACACTCACTCACCCTTTTGCGATTGGACTTTGAACTTATCCCACAGTAGTGGTACGTGAGGCACCGTTGTACTACGGCACTTGACCCTGCAACACTAGTGACATCAGCCAATACTGTATGTAGTTTTTAGATGTGAAATGTTCTAGACCCATGCAAATTAGGTCCAGAACGCACCAGGTCCTTTTCTGAAAAGATCCTGGTATGCGTTCCAGTACATTCCGGCTCAAATTAAACACTGCTTATTGCTAACAAAATAGCATCGGCATCAAAGCGGCAGAAATCATGTGCCCCAACAAGCGCCAGGCTTTTGTCAACATCAGTCTGACAAGAATCTAAGTGGCAGAAAGGATTTCGGATCTTGCTGGAGATTTGGATGGTCAAATTACAGACAAAGTTAAGTAATTTGTTGCATTCTCGGTTGCAATTGACAAGAGCCCAAACGTTACTGATCTTGCTCAACTGGCCATACTCATTTGTGGTGTTGATGAGAGTTTGACTGTCACCGAGGAGTTCCTTGAGTTGGTGCCAATGACAGACACCACAGCGGGGAATGACATTTTTAACTCTCTCGTTGGAGAGCTGGACAGGGTCGAGATCGACTTGGCCCGCGCTGTCAGCCTGGCTACAGACGGTGCGCCATCAATGATCGGTAAAAAGGCAGGTGTTGTGACAAAATTCAGAGAAAAAGTACAGGCTGCAAATGGAGGGAACAGCTTTTGGACTTTTCACTGTATTTTGCACCAGGAAGCATTGTGTTACAAGTTGTTAAGAATGGATCACGTCATGGAAGTGGTTGTCTGAACTGTTAATTTCATCCGAGCCAGAGTTCTGAACCATCGTCAGTTTGACAGCCTTCTTACTGATAAACACATTACCCATGGCCTGCTGTACCACTCTGAAGTACGGTGGTAAATATGTGGTAGTTTTACTGGTCTGGCCCTCTTGACATCAAATTGGGCTGTATGCGGCCCCCCAACTGAAATGAGTTTGACACCCCTGCCTTAGCCTAACCTACTTAACTTTACTTTCTTAAACCTTACCTACATTCATTTACTTACCTAAACCTAAACTACCTTACTTTACTTACTTAAACCTGAACTACAAATGTACATAACCTTACTTACCTAAACCTAGCCCATGAAACTTTAGCTACCTAAACCCAGCCTATGTAACTTTAGCTACTTAAACCTAGCCTAGATTAACACTGATTGGAGCGGGTATCGAGCAGCCTTGAGCCTGGGGAGATAATGTCCTCACTCAGAGAGCCGAGGTTACAATGTAACCGAACGGACCCCCGAGAGGGTGGGACCCCGTCACCAGGCCCGCGAGGTAGCTACACCTCATGTTAAGTGTAAGCCCACGCACCCACTGGTACTGGTATGCCAGCCCCTCTGTAAGCCTGCTGAATTGTCTCCACGATCCAGTGTGACAGCCTAGCCTTTAACACTGGCTGGCCCTGGCACTGGGCCTTAAAGCAGACAAAGAGTTGGTCTGTCTTTCTAAACGCTGCAGTGTGCTGGACATAGACCTTCAGGGCTCTATCAGGACAGAGATTTGAGTCTTTTTGATCCTCACTACCCTCCTTGGAGGGGTTGTAGGTTCGCAACTCCACCAACTGATATAAATTAACGTCTTTGAGTACTTTTGGCAGGAATGCAGAGTTTGGATGCAACATGACACCAGCGTCATCCGGCAGGAAACAACAACAGCTCTTATTACATGCTTACAGAGCATGCAGTTCTCCCACTCTTTTGGCTGACGTCACTGCCAAGAGAAAAAACGTTTTAAGAGACGGTCACTTAATTCTGCTCAAGACTCTGCGCATCCTTCAGGAACTGAGAGATAAGGCTGCAGTCACC
The DNA here is from genome assembly GCF_006386435.1 of Epinephelus moara. NCBI lineage: Eukaryota > Metazoa > Chordata > Actinopteri > Perciformes > Serranidae > Epinephelus > Epinephelus moara. The sequence goes on from NC_065520.1 coordinate 2,958,770, forward strand.
ATCTGCAAGTCAATAATCCCCTGTACGAGCAGCCTTGATAGCTGCCACCATGCCTCTAAGGGTTGAAGGTGATTTTCCCGCCCCAAGCAGCCCCTACAGGTACAGGAGCACCTCTGGGGCTGCACATGTCGGTGCATCAATCCGGTTAGTTGTGCACCATGATGCAAAAAGCTCCCAGTGGTAAGAGTATGCAGCCCTCGTAGATGGTGCCTGAGCACTCTGCATGGTCTGAACCACTGACTGTGCAAATCCTAAGCCTAGCAGACTGGCCCTCTCAGGGGCCAGGCCCAAAGTTTGACCCCTGTGGAAAGGGATGGAGCAGGTCAGCCACTGCTCTGCCGAAGCATTGCCAGATCTCCCTGACCATCTCCGGGTGCAGCCTCCAGTCTTCTAGACTTGGGCCTCCCCTGGTTCACCAATCTGGGTACGTGCATAGCCCTGAGGGACAGGAACCGTGTCCATGCCCAGGTCCACAGCCTGTGTGCTATTCTGCAGAGTTCTGGGGAGCCCAGGCCCCCTTGCCTGTTGACATATGCTGCTGCCACTGTACTGTTGGTTCTTACTGGCACGTGACGGCCTTGCAGACTCGGGAGAAAATGCTGGAGGGCCAGGTGAATGGCTCTGAGCTCTAGAGCATTGATATGCTGGCCCTTCCAGTGGGCGCTCCAGACCCCACTGGTGCCCCTGCCGTCGTGGAGTGCGTCCCACCCCTCCAGGGATGCATCCGTAGAGAGCACCAGACAACGCAGTACTGAACCACGCATAGCCCCCTCAAGATGTTGGCTGGGTCCTGCCACCACCTGAGGTCCGCACAAAGCTGCACGGTGATGAGCACTGCTGCCTGCAGCTGTCTCTGTGGACAGAGCCCCAGGCTGAAGAGATGCCTCTGGACTTGACGCATGTGTAGAAGAGTCAATGGCACCAGTTGTACCGAGGCTGCCATAAGACCCAAGAGACGGAACCACAGCTGCACTGTGGCACTGGCACCCAGCTGAAAATGAGAGAGGCAGGCCCTGATGGAAACCTGCCTCTCTGTGCAGCATCACCAACCCAGCTCTGGCATCCAGCCACATGCCTAGAAACTTGTTGGCCTGTGCAGGCCTGAGACTGCACTTTTTCTCGTTGATGCGCAGCCCCAGACCCTGAATGTGATCCAGTAGCAAAGACACATGATGGTGGCACAGCTCCTCTGTCGGTGCATATATTAGCCTGTCATCTAAATAGTTCAGTATCCTGAGACCCTGCTGCTGCAGAGGCCCCAAGACTGCATCCATGCACCTGATGAAGGTGCGGGGTGCCAGTGAGACGCCGAAGGGGAGGACACAAAATTCAAAGGTTTTTCCCTTGAAGCTGAAAAACCTGAGAAACCTCCTGTGCCCCTCCCAGATTGGGATTTGAAAATAGGCGTCCTTGAGGTTGACGGTTGCAACCCCTTCGCCTACCCGGACAGCCTGCTTGACCCTGGACATTTTGCATTTCAGGGGCCTGAGGAACTTGTTCAGCCCCCTGAGGTCTAAGACAGGCCTGAGTGTCCCATCCCACTTCAGAACAAGAAAATAGAATAAAATAAATTAAATAAAATCCTGCCTGCTGATCTTCTTCCTTCACTTCCCTGATGGCTGACTTCACCATGAGAGTGAAGATTTCCAAGCGCAGGACCTCCCTGTGCTAGTGGTCTGCAATAATGGAAAAAGCAGCCACCCTCATCAGAGATGGAGCACTTCAGAACTGTAAACAATACCCCTGGGTCATTGTTGAAACAACCCAGGGGTCTGCCCCCAGAGCCTCCCATGGCGTCTAAGGGCAAGGGAAGGCTGGGGGTGATGTCACGTCAGGACTCATTCATTTACGTCACGTCATTTAAACTTGCCTCACCATGCTGTGTCCAGCAGGCCCTGTAGATCTTCCTGCCCCCAAGCAGGCTTGGGCTGCTGAGGCCTCTGCCAGCCCTGACCTTGCTTCAAGGTGCCTGACACCTCCTCAGCACAGCAACGGGCTTCCTGTCCCTGCTGAATCATCATGGATGCATCAGGCCCAAACAAGGCAGATAGCTCAACAGGCAGTTTGAGCAGACATGCCCTATCCTCTGGCTGCAGCATGGACTGTGACAGCCAGAGATGGCGCCTTGCCTCCCAAAAACTTGCCATAGCACTGTCAGCTGCTTCACTCTGCTCTCTTGTTAACTTTGGGAGAAGTGACGAGACACATTGTAGTTCAGCTATTAGATCCGTACTACACCCCTCCTCTAGCTGGCCAACCAGATGGCGCTGGTACAGGGACAGTATGGCACCCGTGTTTGCCAGCTGTGTCTGGACTGTCATGGCTCCATGCATTTTTCCAAACAAGCCATCTATTACCTTGCAGTTTCTACTTGGGCAGTTCGCCTTGCCCAGGAGGGACTTTGACAGAGCCACCAAGGCAACCAAAGCCTGACTCGTGGGGGGCAATGGCCCAAAGCCTATCCTCCCTCGATTGTCAACCGCAGCCATACACTGCCGTCGATGTTGTAAACCGACTCCTGACCACCTCCTCGAAATCAGAAAGGCGAGGCACAAGAAACAGTGTGGGTCGCCCCCCTGTTTCATCATCGAAACAGGAAGGGGTGGGGCCCTGACCAGCTGGCAGGTCAAGACCCAGAGCCAAAGCAGCCCGGCCAATAATTTCCTGGAAGGAGAGGTGACTGCTAGTCATGCGCTTTTAGAAAGAACCTGCTGCTCCTCTGAGGTGAACTCATCATTCTCTTAGGGCCCATGGCCAAGAATGTCTATCTCCTTGGGGTTCCTATCCAACCCAGCAGAGGGCCCAGGAGCAGGGAAGTTCCTATGTGACACAGTCCGCTCACCCCCAACTGAAACGGTAATAATGGAGGTGGGGGAGCACCCTGATGGGCCCCCATCCCACACTACCGGACCCGCCAACTTAGGATGCTTAGCTGGCTGCAGGCTCTGAGAAGGAGCTGGTGGACGTCTGCCCCCCGACTCTGTCGGGTTTCGAGCAGGCAATTAAACCCCTGAGGAACGTCGTAAGCTGCCCCCACACCTGGTTGGGTTTCAGCCAGCAACTACCTCCTAGAGGGACGCAGCATGCTGCCCCCTGACTAAGTCAGACTCGAGCAAGCTGCTATGCCTCCACTGTGCGTAAACAGACAGCTGCAATACACAGATATGGCACCCCTCTCAACTGTGTCACTCGTTATTGTCAAAAAGAAGAAACAGCATTTAGCTATCCTCGAGAGGGACCTGTGAAAGCCAGCTCTCAAACCTAAACGAAGGCAAGTGGACAAAATGCTAAACTCCTCTCTCTTTTCTTTCTGCTCTCATGTCAACTCAGACAGGTGGAAATCAATGAATCAGTGGCTGCATGCGCAAGGTGGGGCAAAGTCAAGCAACCCAGCATAAATGATCATTTTTTAATTGCAAATAGCCTCCTGTTTGATAATATTTCATCCCAAGGGATCTTCATATGAGAGGATTTATTTTGTCATTGATTTATTATTGAATCATCCAACTGTCTGTACTGTAGCGAATGAAATAAAGTGGCGACAGAGCAACCTATGATTGGAATAGTCATCCTTAGTCATTCTCTAATTAGCACAAATTAAAATTAAATTAGAGATAATGATTATAATTATAAGAAATTATAGTTATTCCTAATTTAAAGACCACAAGGAACCCTACTTTGACAACCAATTCTCTAAACGATAAGTATCTCTAAATTGTATCACTGGTAATATTTCATTGCCCTTTTTACCTGATTTTAATGTTTGTTTCAGTAAAATTGCGTGGCTATCTTTTTTCTTTTTTTTTTAAAGGATAGATGAGATTCCCATTTAAACCTCATCATCTCATTACCATAATCACATTGCCATGCAATAATTAGCCGTATTCAATAACTATCAAAATCTCCCCAGGGGGACTTTTGCTCGGCATAAGCCAGTGTCAGCTCATGGGTCATCAGGCCTTAATGTGTGCACAGGGATCGTGTCGAAATGATCTAAAGTCATTCGTTTTCCTGAAGAGGCAGCAAAGAGAAGCCAGAGTAAAACAAGTCACAGAAAGAAAAAATGAAACTTTATTTGTTTTTATACTTACCAACACTTTGAAATTAAAACCTATGTAATTACTCACAACTAATATAGATCTGCACATAGCAAATAAATCAATCAAAAATAGTTACAAAGTTCTATCACTTTTTTTTCCTCCAACTGCAATACACAAAACAAAAGCTGAAAAAAACATGTCTAGTCATTCTTCTTTTCCTGTTGTTGCTGCCACATGAAATGTGGTTAAAATTAAAAAAAGCATTTTTAAACAAGCTACACAGCTCTCCTGTATCTAAGCTAATAATAACTGAATAAATAATTGCACATTGCACCCTATTATTGCATTAGTTGCAGTTTGTTTGAAAGTCGTAGTATACTCAGGCATATACACAAATGTAAATACAGTTTCCAAACACTGAGTAACACATGAATATTGATGTTATTGAAATCACACTGCCATAGCGATCAAATTCAAATAACACAAGATCTTTGTCAAATGCACGTGCCAACCGTGCTAATAAGCATTAGCAATCATCGTTTTTCTGTTTTTATTTCTTACATATGTGTACTAATTTGAAGCAAACATTTCAATGGTACACATGCATTGATAACAGTTGTATAAAAGCCATAATACCCTTGAGGATGTTCTTTACTCGTACAATACTGTTGGGAAAGAATGCCCTCTTAGGTATTAGCCAACTGTTCTAAAAAGCGTTTGCCCCCCAAAAACATAATTTCATTTAGTTCATTTGACAAACATTCCCATTAAAGTACAAGCTATGACAACTCAAAATAAAAAGAAACACAAATTCATAATTTCAATGCTAGCACTACTACTTGAGTTCACATCAAAATGTAAGAATTATTGCAGAATAATCATTGACTATGCATGGTTCAGTATAGTGATACAGCATTTGTCCATTTACATAATCACATTTATGTCATCAAAGCGCTTAAGACCCAAAGTTACAGAAAAAGTTCAACACTTAAGCAAATATGTTCATTTACTTTCCTGCCAAGAGTTAGATATATACAATACCACTGTCATGTCTGTATGCCGAATATGAAATTACTGCTAGCAGCTGGTTAGCTTAGCTTAGCCTTAAGACTGGAAACAGAGGTAAACAGCTGGCCAGGCTCTATCGAAAGGTAACAAAATACACCTATCAGAACTTCTAAAACTCAGTTATTAACAATCGTGTTGTTTATGGGCAGTTATGTACCAGACTGTTTCATGGTCAGGACTATTATCTTACTGGAGTCTCTGATGGTTGCTGGGCAACTGGTCCGGATATAGAAATAGCCTAATACCATGGATGTATGAAGAGAACTGGATACAGCATTGAATGCAGGGCCTCATTCATTCTTATGAAAGTTGTGAATGAAGCCAAAATGGTTGAGCTGCCACTTATAAAATTACCCAGACGATCTAGGGATGATCGGTACTACTTCCGCAGTCTGGTTCATACAGCAAGCACAGTGGAGACTTACAGCAGCAACTAGTCCAGTCTAGTCTAGTGCTGCCAAGCAGCTAACTGCCACCGGCCAAATGGCTAACTTTAAGTTTAAAGCTCTGGTACCTTGAATGGGGATAAAATTGTTTAATCTTGCAGCCCTTTTAGATTTTGCAATATTAATGGACCAAATGGCTGATCCGAGACACTTTGTGGGGGTTGTGACGCTCAAAAAATGTATCCACTAATTTACAAATGTGTCTTTTGCCATGCAAGTCAATGGAAAACAGTCTTTTTTGACTGCAGAGCATCATATGACAGACTTGGCAGTTGTTATTACACTATTTTGCCACCACGAAAACTGGCTTTAAAGCCTGACGTGCTCCCCTGGGGCGGTTAATAGGTTGAGGTTAATAGGTCTTTGACATCATGAATTTAATTTATTTCATAATATTTCAAGCACTCTGAGAGTTGAATTTGCTTTCTTGCAGAGAGTTAGCTCCCTGCTAAATATGAAGCTACATCCAGGGAACGGTTAGCTTAACTTAGCTTGGCACGAAGCCTGCAACAAGGGGAAACTGTTACTCTGACTCTTGTGATTAAACACACTAGATTTAACATGCTACTTAGTAAGCTTTAGCTGCTGGTAAAGTCATTTATTTAGCTTTGCAGAGCCAGGTAGATGCTCCCTTCTGTTTCCAGCCTTTATGCTAAGCTAAGCTAAGCTAAGCTAAGCAGATCATATTTAGCATACAGACATAGGTATATCAATCTTCTCATCTAACTCTTGATAAGAACGCGAACAAGCATATTTCACAAAATGTCAAACTTTTCCTTAAAGCTCAGCATAAGCTATTGTAAAATAAAACAAGAGTAGTGGTATGTATGAAGAAATTGAGACACTGAAAATGCAGAATGCTGCTGTGTTGGACAGTAGATCATGTGATTCGACAATAACATTCAACAGCTGTTTGTATTATGTCAAAACTGAATTGAGCTCAGCTGTTCGGAAATGAGATGACTCAAGCTGTCCCAATAGTATTTAGAGCATCTTCATGAGTCGAACACGCAAGGGATGGTTGAAATACTGAACCATACCAAATATCATCCACACCTCCCTCTCAAATTAAATACAATACAACAAAACTAACTTAGCTTAAGTTTCATGATCGACAAACAAAAAGTCTTATGTGCATCACCACATCATAAATAAATACATGCTGGTTTTACTGAAAACCAGTGAAGCAGTACTAATTGTCATCCAACCTGTCCTTTTTCAAATAAAAACAATTAAGTTGCTGACAATAAAAAGACATTCAAACCTAAAGCGTCAAATCAACCGTATGACAACAAAAAGACAAGATGAACAATCTTGAAAAAGAGACTGAGTGGTCACGTCCGCCCAGGCCCCGTGGGTTCCCCCCAATGAACCCCTGAACATTCCTTGGCCCAAAAAATACCATTCGGCTTCGTCCAAACGTTTAGGCCTCTTTGCCACGAAGAGTCGGCTTCTTTCCCTTGTTTTTCGCTCTCTTTTAAAAGCTTTCACAGGGACCCGTAATTTATCTGAGACAAGGGAAGGAAGCCGAAAGGTTTGGACGCAACACTTGGCTTTTAAGTCCAACTAATTCCTCCCACATCAGAGGCAGTCCAGAGTAAAGTGTTGAATAGTCTATTGCATGAGCGCTGCGTAGTCGACTAATGTGCTAAATCACAATAGTCCTTGTACAAAACAAATACAGTATAATAATAAGTAAACAATCATTTAAATTTTCAGTTAGTGTTTTAGCCACTGATTTTTCACTAATTCCCATTCATGCATCTATATACTAATAATTGGTGTTGATAGAAGGAGGCTATGTTGGAAAGTTTTTCATTTGGGCAGGGAGTAGGACTAGACGTGAATGGCCAAAAATGCTGAAAAAGTTTGCGGAAAAGAAAGGAAGCACAAAGATATAATTATAACATTTGAAGGAACACCTACACTGAACAGGTTTACTCAAATACACAACGATACGACATTGAACACATGCAATATAAGCAATAATGTAAATATAGGAAATTAACATGAGAAGGGAGGCTCTAGGAGTGATACCATTGGCTTAAAAGGGTCATGTGATGCAGCAAAGAGTCATGGGTAGAAATTGGATTTGTAAGTAGACAAAGATGCAAATTAGGACAAAAGCAGAACAGTCCAATTTTTTTTTGTTTTTGAAATATATTATCAAAATTTGATAATTTGGCTACATCCCACCACACACTCTGCCGATAGCATCACTGCGCAGCTGTAATATGCAGATAACTATGTTCTACAAAAATTCTCAATTTTTTTACAAGTGTATACTTTTAAATTATGTTCTATGACGCAGCACTGACAGAGAGAAAGAGAAAGCAATAGATAGAGAGAAAAAGAAGAGAAAGATTAACACAAGTTGTTCCTAGTAAACATTCAACATGCTTCAACAGTTCTCTAAAAAACCTAATCAACAGAGAATTTCTTTTTTGTATTTCTTTTTTTTTTCTTTTTTGTTAATTTAATTTGGCTCTCTGAAATCAAAATGAGCGCCCAACCCTCCCTGATGTATAAACAACTTTGAATCAGAGCGGGAAGGCGGTCAGGGTTTTCGGAGAGCCAGAGCCAGAGTCCGAAGGGCTTCATCAGGATTGTCTGCGGTAGTCAGTCATTGGAAAGGGCCAAACGGAGGAGTCAGTCAGGGATCTCAGGATGTGGTCATGGAAGATGGGTCATTCCACATGGCCGCCACGTCTCTAAACCTGAGGGAGGGTAATTGGAAAGTAAGAAATTAGTAATTTTCCTACATCTGTACAAGAAGGCTACTACCACTGATGATTCCATGTGATCACTTCACATCAGACCGCTTTAGCAGCAACTAGCCCATTTCACACATGCACCACAAACCTTGAATTATAGACATTACCCAGAGGAGCTGTATGTGAGAGCATAAACAAATTAGTTGGATCGGACATTTCATGGACTTTACCTTACCGGCTCCCTCGTGAAAAGTTTGTGTATTGTTCAATTGAGCCAATGTATGATTGAGTAGGTAATTGTCTGAAGAATTCACAGCAAGTGGGTGGGCTTGTTGATGAAGTTTCTATCATGTGGCTTGCACAAAAACAGTAGAAAACAAACATCCAAGGGTAAAGAAGATGGGTCATTTACGCAAAGATGACAATGAAAATGTCGAAGTTGAGAGATGGCAAGATTTTAGAACTTCTGTCAGTAAGGGCCAGAACCGAAATCATCAGACAAATTCAAGGAACGACAAAAGACTGTTATTTTGTTATTTTTGATCAAATTACAAACCGTCTAGTTGACCACAGTACTGCATGCTCTGCCAAGGAGCTACCTCTCACCCAAACCAAACAGAATATTTCCAGAAGGTGAGATCTTGTTCCAGACCTCTGAATCCAACCACTCCGCTGACAATGTCCTGAACTGATTCTCTGGACATTGTCCATGGTTTGTATGAGAGCTATTGACTCTGACCTTGCATTGATGAGGTACTGGGCCAGGCTGATGTTGGCGGGGGTCCCTGTGATGGTGATCTGGCGCTCCGATGACCCTTCCATGGCATTAGCAATTTTGATCTGTGCCCCAGACATCTGACGAATCTCGTTGATTTTGGTTCCCTGGCGTCCGATTATGCAGCCTATTAGCTGGGAAGAAAATGGGGACTGGTCTTAGGATGGCCAGAACACATGGAAGATTCACACATTTTTATCTTATGAAATATTCGGATGGACTCGATAAGATGCACAAGTGTACGGGCCAGGCATTGTCCGCCTTTCCACTGTAACTTTTCTTCTTTTGGTCCAGCAAGTCTTTTCCATTAAGGACATTCACTTTACAAAGCTGACTGCCTTCGGCTGTACTATATCTCTGCTGTGGAAAAGGAGCTCTCAATAGTTGTAGCTGATCTGCTGTCAGATTATGTCACTGGAGGCTTCAAGAGGAAGCCAGGTTTAAAGATAATAAACCAGCATTTTTGACGTTGTGGTCCAACAACATTTGTGAATTTGTGCTTGGATAGCAGTTAGCCCCTGACCAGTGTTTCTCTTTCATGCAGCTATTTTGGGAAATTAATTTATAATTCAGCCAAACAATTAAGAATTCATCATCCTAATCTCTCTGTAAAATCTTAAATATTCAGGAAGGAGTCAGTGGATATGATCATAGTGTCACATTGACCTTTATGGATTTTCTGAAAAGTTTGCTGCCATGATATTTAAATAAAGATGTTCTACTTTAAGGTTCAGCATATTGGCAGTAGTTGAGACAAACTGGCACAAAGTGGCCACAAATTATCAAAACTGCTGAATAAGTGTTACAGTTTTATGCAATAGTGTGGACAATGTTGTCTTTAAAGGTGGAGAGCATGCATTTTACATATAAATGAACAGCAATTATATTCAAGCCTTCACTAAACAAGTTAACACAATGCTGATTAAGTCTATGGCCACCAGGGAAAGCTCTCTGTATTCGTCAGTATACCAGGGTAGTGGTGTCTGTAGCAACTTTCCCACACTGGTGCTTTGGAAATATACGATTAATGTCAACCAGCCAGAGCTAAAGGGGAAAGGAAAAGGGAAGGGACCATGGCAACAGAGCAGCAGCGAGAAGAATGGCCAGCCCATTCTCATTCCCAGGTTGTCAAATACCAGCCTGTTCACACTCCCAACTCATCAAATACCACTGCTTTGTCAGTGATTTCAGCGTCAGGTACCTATGTACAGAGGCACCTGTCATGGGGTTATGATATGCACTGGACCGGCTACAATCAAACTCGCCAAATACCGCTGCTTTGTCAGTGGATGTTGCCATCAGTCACCTACACACTGAGATGCTCTTGAGGACAGTATGATATACACCAGGAGGTGGCAATTTTTGTCACTGCCAGAAACTACTGTGGTATAAAGAGCGAGAAAGTCAGGAGAGTCAAATAAACACTGGACTTTCACCCAGGAGCTGGCTGCTTGTTTCCTGTGTGAAACCAAATGTCAGTGGCTTTATTTTAATAACAATGTAATGTGCTAGTATGTGTAGCATGCTGCACTAGTAACGTATGTCACATGACATGTAACACGTGACATAACATTATGTTATGAACCGTACTTATTTTAACCCACACCATGATCTTTTCCTAACCCTAACCAAGTGGTTTTTGTGCCTAAACCTAACCAGACCTTAACCACAGGGCATCATGATGATTTCGGAACAACGGGACTTCGGAACAATGGGTTTAATATGGTCGGAACAATGGGATGTCGGACCAATGGGCTGTTGGAATAATGGGCAGACCCCCTCATCCGCGGCACTACTTGACCTTGAGAGCAACTGACTTAGTGTACAGAGCCTGAAAGTCATCATAGGGTGGGACGGTGGATGGGTCAAACCAAACAAGACGTAACATTACCTAAGTAACAACAGGTTACAAACTTACTTCAACCCAAAACGTGATTATTTTTTCTGACCACGTACGAAACCTGACCGCAACTGTTTGACATTAACCACATGTTGCAACGTGTTTCACCCGGCTACTGATTTCACTCTCCTGCGCCGCTCAGATTGCCAAATCATTTTCGAATTACGGGCACTATTTTGCAGGGCAGACCACAAAAACGAAATAGCAATGTCCTCTTTGTTTTCTTTTTGATTATGGCATAAAATCTGCAGTCTTGAAGAAGAAAATCCAAATGCAAATAGGTTGATTGATTATTAACTTTATTTATGAATGAAATAATGCAGCCACATTCTTAAAATGAAAAAGCATTTCTGCAAATGCATTTTAATTTTCAAATTTTACATTTCAAATTGAATTTTGGTATCTATTTGCTGGGGCATATTTTGAAAATTAAATCTCAAATGTCTTTTTCTTTTTCATTTTAATTAAGTAAAAGAATGAGCAGTCTTTCAGAAGAAAATTAAAATGCAAATAGGATGATTGATGATTAATTTTATTTATGAATCAAATAATGCAGCCACATTCTTAAAATGAAAAAGAATTTCTGCAAATACATTTTAATTTAAATGTTAGTCACGATTTGCTTCCATACTGGTAGACATTAAAAGCATGCATTCAAAGTGTTTGTGTAATTACTCCTACTTCCAGAGGGGGGAGACAAAATCCCTGCACTCCAGCTTTAAATACATGTGGTGCTGGAGGCAAAATGAAAACTGTTATCATTTAAAAATGTAAGCTCATTTACATTTTGATGACAGATCTTTCATTTTGGATAAAGGTCTTATTTGCAGTTTTGTTTAGGATGTCACAATTAATTCAACAAATGACAAACACTCATAATAAGACAAAGTTATGACAAATATACTCACATCATTGGGAATGGTGAGTTCATGAGTACTGGCCTGGTTACTGGCATCCAGACCTGCTGCTGAATACAGGAATCAGACAGAAAGAGAGGAGGGAAGGAAGAGGACATAAAATAGAGTTTGGCACATTGGGGGAGTGAACAGCATTGATGGGTTGTCCTGGCTATTCACCAGTAGCATTTCTTTGTCACTGGAAAGTCTGGCTCAACCATGAGCAGAGCCTACATACACTACATAAAACTCATATCACCTGACAAGCTGGATTGTTCTCTCTGAATGGGAAAGAAAAACACTCTGAGGCGACTGTATCATTAAAGAAATAAAATTCAGGGAAAACCAAAGAACAAAAGAAACCTCAACATCAACAAGAGCAGACCACCAGCAGGCCATGTCAATGGCAGTGCACCACAGAGACCATTAGGAGGAGAAGGACGAGAAGAAGAGAGAGTCAGGACAGAGACAGGAAAGGAAGAGAAAGAGAAAAAAGGAGGTAGAGAATGTGTTTGTCTCTACAGGTAAAAACGAGAGAAGGAGCTTTGGTAAAGAGGGTCGTCGTGTAGGTGGGTACGTACCGGGGAAGGCAGGGGTGGTCTGTCCGAGGGGGGTAAAGGGGGTTTGCTGCATAGCCAACTGGTGGAGCTTGCTCAACTGCTGAGGGGGGGAGGAGGAGGACAGCAGAGCTATGAGGTCATCGTTAAAAAACACACACACACACACACGCACACAGATACACACACACGCGCACACAGAGGTCTGTCTGAAATGCTACAAGAGTAGAGAGAGGATCTGAGGAGAAGTTACAACACAGACAGGTGAAGGACAAAGACTGAGATAGAGAAGAAAGAAAGAAAAGAAGCTCATAGAGGACTTGGCCTGAGACTGGGATGATGGAGTGAGGCTGGCAAATAGAATGTTTGCTAAGCCCCGTCCCTTTTAATTACTGTTGTTTTACCAGTCAAGCATAGATACAGTCCGTGTCTGGTCATTGTTAGGGGGCATGGTGAGGGCTAAGTCAGTCTGTGAATGCTGGGAAAGCACAGTTTATAAACTCACATATGAGAAACGGATACATTTGCGATATATATGATTAATTAAACTTAATATAATATCAGTATCCTACAGCTATTAATGCTCTGATGCAACAGACTAGTTTTTTGAGTGAATTCCTTGCATGTTTCAAGACAGTATAGCAGCGCCAACGTTACTCAATGTCATTCAACAATGTTTTGACAATGTGCTGTTACATTATCATGCAGGGACCTTGAAACTAAAGTTACCTTGGAGAGGCCAGTCTCACTCCGAAGTTGTTGAAATCCAGCGCTTGGGCAGTGACTTGCAGTGTCAGAAACCAACGAAAAAGTCGGCATGATACATGGCCGGTTGCCAAAATAGTTTACTGCACTTGGTGGCGTCAGGAGGAAATGTGGCGGGACAAGGACGAAAGTTAAGGCAGGAAAAGTCAGACTAGGATGGGCGGGGTGGTGGATGTGTCCAACAAACACTGCCTTTCACCCAAGAGAGCAGTGTTTGCGTCCCATAAGATTCTAAAGCCAAACCCTGTTCTTTGTTCCCAAACCTAACTGTGTTTTTGTTGCCTAAACGCAACCATGTGCTTTTGTTGTTGAAGTAAAAAAAGCTTATTTTGAAAGAGACTGTATTCAAACTGTAAATTTCCTGTCAAAACGGAAGTGTATTTTGAAAGAAGACAATGCATGTAACAGGCAGAACTTGACACAGTGTCCCAGAACATCAACAACCAACGCATCCAGGGTACCTTTCCCATCATATGTGGACGTGGAAAGTCCATGACCAAATGTCAATATGGCACATGCCTTGAGTGTTTATGCTCTGCTCTCACTCAGTACTGGTTCAGCTTAAAAAAATGTTGTTCCCATCAGTCACTTAGACACAAAAACATAGGAATATAGGGTCCAGGTTGAAAAATACCTTTTACCTCTGGATTTTTAAGTTTATTTGATTTGCAGAAAGCCACAGAATAACTCTTCAACATGGTGGTGAATGCTTTGTTTTTTCCCCGTGGTATAAAAAAGTTGATGTTTTGTTGCTGTTCTCTTAAATACTGACTGTATGTCTTTTAATCCAGTCTGGATCCACACATACACAGTTCCTTAATACTGGAGTTACAGTACATGTACATCCATTTGCACTATTGCACTACCTAGCACCACTAAATTTTTTCAATTCAATTTTTGGACAATAGGTTCTTGATTTCAAAAATTAGCTGCATGAGTTGCTTGAGGGAGCTCTATGCAACATTCAGAACATTGATATAGTGGGGTAATGGTAGCCTGGCGTTGCCAGACCCAATTCGCAAAACACAAATGGGTCTGGACACGGAGTGTACGTTCCCTCTATTCCCGAGGGGCGGTATCAACAGCTGTCACTCAAAGTGCCCCTTCACGCAGTTGGAAAGATGGAAAACCAATCAGAGTAAACGAAACGTCTGACGTAGGCTAGCACAACGCCACTGTAAACAGACCAGCAAGCTGCAGCGGAGATGAGCTGTGATGATGTCTGGGAAAGAGTGTTGCCGTCTTTTCAGATTTCCTCCTCACTGTGGACTCCGAGTTGCATGGCTGTGATTCCCAGCTTGGTCGCTTCCCTGACCTGCTCCTCCATGAGAGCAACTAGCGGAGAAACAACAATAGCCACTGGGTTTTCACTGAGTCCCATCTTTTTCCCGATCAACGGAGCCAGTTGGTAAATTAAACTTTTACCAAACCCCGTAGGAAGGACAGCAAACACATCCTTTTTTTCAATAAAAGCTTTCAGTGCAGTCGTTTGTTCTGCTTTTAAAGAAAATATACATTCCAGTTCATTCAACACATTTACCATCGCAGTTTCAAAATCAGTAGCCATGTTAGTTGTTTACCAAATGCATTCACTCTGCTCCTTGTCCCTCCTATTCTGATGACGTGTCCGCCCCAAAGTAATAAACGGTTGTGATTGGCCCGGTATGCTTTAATCGATGCCAGAATGCGCCTTTATGATTGCATGGCCAGACTGATCTGCGGAGGGAAATAGAATATGAGCTCGCAAGATTAGGATGGTTTCACCAGGCTAGAGTAATGGCGTCCTGAGCAAAGAATTAAGTTACGCTACCTCTGTGTGTGTTGTAATACGAGCTTCTCTCTGGTCTGTTATGGCAGACAGCTCTGCCCTGCTCTCATACGAAGGTTACCGCTGATATCAGAAAGGCGGTGGAAGCATAGTGTCCACCTTTGGTTCCTCCCCAGTTAACACCAAGAGCTGTCAGAACTGTCACTGTTCAAGTAGCTTAAATATGCACTTGACAGCTGAATATATGTGGGACTGCCTGTTGTGTCGAAGGCCCAAAATTTTGCAGTCCTGTTAGTCTGAAAAATATCCCATAGGACCGAAGCCCATTTCTTCCATAGCCCGCTATCCCAAAAACAAATGCCCAGTGCTCTGAATCGCCGTTTCTCCAAAAATACACATTCCCTTCAGTTAGACAACCCCGTCACCAGAAAAAAAAATGTTTGCATTGTACGTTTCTGTAAACCATGGATATGTTACATATGTCAACAATGGTATGATGAATGTGTGGTAAGGTTTAGGAACAAAAACCACTTGGTTATGATTAGGATAAGATCACGTTTTGGCTTAAAGCATCCACGTTTGTTGGCATGAAAGTTGCTGGAAAAGCAGGAATGCAGTTATGAAAACACCTGGGATATTTGGCTCAAACGCCACTGGGAAGCTGACACAAACTGCAGGGAGTGTATAGTTTTGGAAAAAATCTGACTTCGGCGAAAAGGGTGTTTGTTTTTGGCATAACAAGCTGTTGGAGCAATGGGCTTTCGACCCAGTGGGACCTCTTTCAGACTAGTGGGCTTTTGAATTTTCTCAGGGGTGAAAGTTGGTGATTTTTTTGCTGCCTTAACTTACATTGTTGTACGGCCACATTTCCACCTGATACTGTCAGGCACTGTTACAGACCAACAGTGCTTGGCCACGTATTTTGCCAATGTGAAAGGACAGCTTTTTCGTCTGTGTCTGACATGCAGGTCACTGAGGAGCGCCAGTATTTGATGACTTTGGAATGAGACTGGGTTGGTGTAGCATACCATGATGTATATCACACGACTTTACATTACAGTAGTATAGCAAAATACTTTTTTTAAAGCCAAACTATGCCTAACCTTGTACTTTCGTTGCCTAAACCCAAGGAAAGAACCTGTAAATTTCCTGCATAAACAAAAAAGACACAATGCATTTAATAAACTTAAAGTGACATGCCGTCCCTGAACATCCAAAACATGATGCTGGAGGGAACTGACCAAGCATCGGTATTTGATGAGTCTGGAGTGAGAATGTGTTGAGCTTCCTTTTAAAAGCTAATTCATCACAGTAATGTTTTAAGTATGTAGTCTTTTAATTTCGTGAAAGTAACATTATGAAGGAGTCAGGAACTGGGAGTTTTAAAAGCTTACATTAAAGGGCATCTCCATCATCTGAAATCAGCCACCAGCGCTGCCTTTTACAGCTACATCAGTCATTGTTTTATTCCGGTTTGTCTTCTGCTTCTGATTTTGAATTAATGCTTTTTGTCAACTGACATTTAAGTATTGAATGTCAGAACAAAAAAAGCTTTCAAAAATATGGTCCCAACTGCGTTTCTATGAGGCTGTAACATTCTGATGGATGACTTACTTAAAGCAGGTTTTACATCTCAGGTTGATTGTTATTTTGTGCTGACATAAAGTGGAACCACCAGCCACCAGGCCAAGCTCCATGAGGTTTAATGCCAAACAAAGGGCAGGGAGGCAAGAGTCAGAAAAGTTAGAAAGATATAGGAATTACATATCAGAAAAAAAGCTGTATTAATATTAGCAATTAATATTAATATGGGCGGAAAGAGAGTAAAGAGCCTGCGACTGCAGCGAGACAGAATTATGGAGAGTGCAGTGTTGACTGCCTGGTGGGGTTAGCACTCACATCTGGATGTGGGATGGCGTACTGTCCTTGAATGGTATAAGCCTGCAAACATGAGGAGAAGAGCTTATTGTTATCACATTACATCATCACAACAAGCTGACCAAAACAATACATATACTGTATTTAATCCATTTAAATCTGTTAACTCTACAACAAATGGAGACTGGAACAAAATGTAATAGAAGAAAAATGATTAACAACACAAGCTCTCTACAGACTCATATTTTTAACCTTATCTTCCAAGAAAGTCATGCAATAGGCTATAGTTCCCTGACTGTTCATCAATCAGATCCAGTTGAACTAAATCAATAAAGGATAGCTCAGACAGTGGGGTGGTGGCAGGAAGAGTGTGGGGAGAAACCAGAGGAGCGGCCGCGAGGGGAGTAATGTGACTCGACCTATTGGATGTGTAGTTTATAGGGGCCACAGAGGTCAGAACTGAGCTAAATCTCATTTCATCAGTCAAGACAGCAACCAAAGCACGACTGTAAGCAGGAGATACATCATGTCAACTCTTCCAGGCTGCTTCTCAATAATGCCCTATGTAGAAATTTTAAAGAAACTAGAATTTAATAGAAATATGTTGAATGTTTATTGGCTAACTGTCAGCTTGTTAATTGATGAGAATACCAGTTTGCTTGTGATTAGGCATATAGTCTTCCAAGCGCTACAAGGTAATAAGAAGCATGCCAATGGTGGTCAAATACAGAGCTGAAGTAATTAATCAATGATTTTTATGATAAATTAGTTGATTATCAAGTAATGTATCTACCAGAATGCCAAGAATACGCTATCTGCAACTTCTTAATTGTGAGGGTTTGCCATTTTTCTTTGTCTTTTGTCAAATATTTCAAAGTTTTGGATTATTTAAAGAAGATTTTCCCCAATCTTAAAGCTACTTAAGAGAAAAACTGAAATGTTAAGAAAACTGGATATTAAGGGGTAGGAGTTTCTGGTATCAAGAGATGAAGTGATTAGTTGCATTTTCACATGTTAATGTATTAGCACAGAAAGAGTAGCTGATGTGTCTGCATCAATCATCATGGGGATCCTAATTAATACAAATGCAAACTGACTTGTCGATTAACAGTAATCAACTGTAATTTTGGGCTTTTAATGTGTAAGTCATTTTTAAGCAAAAATGCTAAAAAGAGTAATTGGTTCTAGTTTTTCCATATATAAATATTAGCTGAATGTGTTGGTGAAGAGTCTCAATCATCCAGGTCAGGGTGATCTTAAGTGCTATAGGCAACTGGACTTGTTTGAGTTTCTTTTTTGATGTTTCACCTCTCACCTTCACCTCTTCTTCAGTTCTGAAGAACTGAAACATAGAACGCCTTCAGGAAACTAAAGCAAGCCCAGCTGCCTACTCTTAAGATTACCGTGACCTGGATGACTAAGAATCTTCACCAATATGTTACTTAACGTTTGGGAAGAATGTCCTTCTAATGATACAGCAATATAGTACGAAAGATCAGAACTGAAGAAGCCTCTTGGATGAGAGGTGAAACGTCTTCAAGAAACTCAACTAAGTCTAGCTGCCTACAGTACAGCACTTAAGATTAGCTGAATGTCTTAGTTTCATCTCATAGTAAACTCTGAAAAGTTCTGTTGGTCCAGGCATTGGAAACCTTTCCTATCAAAAAAGCCATTTTTGATCCATAAGATCATCTGTCTGGAGCTGTAAATTAAATTTGAGCTTCCTAATAAAGGTTACAGCCTATTAAGCCCAAAGCTTCTCAACATCAGTAATAGGTCTAAATGAGTATTCATTCATTAATGTGTTTTACCACAAGGTGGCTACTCTGCAGGGAGCTATTATGATGATGTGGTACTTTAACTTTGTAGCGTTGGCAGTAAAAGCAAACAAGTCTGTCAGCGCGCTTTTAAAATCTCAATTTTCCTGCCACACCAAGCTAGGGAGATGAAAGACCAGCTATACCTATAAAGGTTCAGCAAAAGTTAGAGGAAAAGGTGCCAGGCTGTAAACGTGACGCACATTTTAGTTGATGAAATGTTAAAACTTTTTTTTATGTGTAGGCTAGAGGTGTAAGTATAGACAGTGCAGGCAGGGCAGTTGCACTAGGGCCCATGGGGTGAGAGGGCCCATATAGAGTGGGCCCTGCAACTGTTAGGCAGACTACGGGCCCTTGTGAGTAATTTAGATTGCCACCATAGAAATATGCCTTTAAACCCATCTCTATCAGGGTTGTCTTTTTTTATTTTATTTATTTTATTGTCAAATAGCCAGTAGCAATTTATAATATATATGCTTACTCTACATAGATTATAAATGAAGTATAAGAAAATGTTCAATTAAATGAATAATTCCTTGTTTTCTTTGGTATGCAATGATGATTTCTGACTGATGTGTATGTTGGTGTTGAATGTCAAGTCTCTATTTGATCATGTGACAATAACATTATACAGTAGCTAGTTTAAGCGCATAAAAAGTAACTAGCATGCCTCATGGCCCATCATAATAACGTGCACTGGGGCCTGTTGTAATAACTGTACACCACTGAAATAGGCTGCATATTTTTACAATAGGAGAATGTCAGAGTTTAGGCCTATAAGATAAGATATGATATGATAAGCGATTCAGGGCTCTAGTTTCCCGGCGCAGCGCAGGGTGGCGAACCCCACGCAGAGCTAGTTTCGAGCAGCGCAACCCGAGGCGCGCTCAGTTTGGTAGTTTGGCAGACCGAGGTGCGCTGAGATGGGTGTGACGGCGCAGCAGGGGGAGGTGTCGACAGATCCAGCTTGGCGCAGTGACAGTTTCGTGCCAAAAGGCTTTGCCGAAGGTGCGCTAAAAGCTCGCCAACTGAAACCA
>NC_065520.1:2978766-3002874 GCF_006386435.1 Epinephelus moara
TGTGTAAAACCCACTCCACGCCTTCTCTCCTCCCTCTTTCCGACTTGCGCCGGTAGGAGGGACGGAAGTGGGATAGAGGAGTAGCTGCGCCAGGGTGCACAGTGTGCCAAACTTACAAAATCCGCCTGGCCACACCCAGTTGGCGAAGCGCAGGTGCGCTGCGCCTCCGCCGCGCCCGGTCTGCGAAACTAGAGACCTCAGTGTGTTAGTCATTTTTTTTGCTGAATTTCTTAGTTTTTTATATGATAGGAAACTGTTGAGTTTTGTTCAGTTGGTCAAACAAATATTAGAAAACCATAATGGGCTTAACTGTCTGTTGATTATTTTTTTAGATACAGGGTCATAGGTTTTGTTTTAACACTAAGGGGAACACATATGAAAGGAAGAGTTTGGGGTCCTCCACAAGGAAATTTCAAATAATGGTGAAACAGGAGCATTAAAAAATCTATTTTCCTGCATTTTTTGTGAATTTTTATGCACCAATCCGGGCATTTTCTGCATCAATTTATGGTGTAAATGTCTTGATTTAATCATTTTGTTGTTTTATCTGTTCATTACTATGCAATATTTATTCCTCTGCACTTACTTTTTGTGCACTTTATGTCATCATGTCCATGTTGAATGTCTTGCAAAATGTTCTTTACTGCACCTACATTTGTGAGTAACAACATTTCATTCACTGTATACTACTGTTTATAGAGAATATAGACAATAAAATTAAATTGAATTGATTTCACCAAATTAAAAGTCACAGGCTACTTTAATGTTTTAACTGGGGAAGACAAATGCATGTGTCTTAAATATCCGGTCCCCTGCGCCCACCCCTGAAATCTACACCTATGTGTGGACAATAAGATTACTTGATTAATAATGTGATAATGAAATGATAATGAAAACAATAAGTTGTTGCTGCCTGATGTGAGATGCTGTTAATGGCAGAGTTACATTTATACCTGTCTTGATGTCCCTTAAATATTACCTTTGAAGTTTGTGTTGTTCACCCTCATCTCCTGTCATTCACATCCAGTCCACTAGCCCCTATTGAGTTTTCCTTGCTCTGCAGATCACCTGATTTAGTCCTCTGTCTACACACCTGCATACCTTTAACCTCCTCTGTTTACCTTTTACTCTCCTACCTGGGTCAGTTTTCATATTCTTGCTGAATAAATCAATGTATCTCAACATGAGCAGGATGTTAAGTCTACTTCTGGATCCAAGTTTAAAATTAAAGATATTTTACCCCAACTCTGTTAGCCTAATTATTTCTGTCCCAGTGAGACAGAAGCATTCAGATTTGCTATTTTGTGAATAAAGTAAAAATTTTTACCTCTGTCCATTCTGGATCGTTATGGAGTCCCAGCAAAGGGGAGCACAAGGATGTTTTCACCACCTCTGCTCTCATCAATTATCAGGTAATCTTGTTATTTATATTCCCTGTGTTGCCATTTAGCCCAGTTCTGGTTTGAGTGGCTGCAGGTGATGGATGACAGTGAGGGCACAGTAAACAGCAGTGATGGTTTCATGCTCGTCAGGGGCGGGTAGGGTCAGTGAGGAAGGGAGGAAAAGTGAGTAAAACCTGGTGCGACACTAACAGGCAGTGGCTGGTGCTGCAGTAAGAGGCTGAGGTTGGCTGTGGACGCCCCCAGTGGGTCTGCTCTTACCTGGCCACCTGAAAAAATGACAGGGGTGGAGGCAGGCTTGGGGCGGTAGGGGATGGTGGCACCTTTCGGTGGGGACTGAGGAGAGCAAAGGAGGAGGAGAGAGTGGGGGGAGGAAGAAGAAGGAGGGGTGAGAGGTGGAGAGAGTGTTAGAGCAGAGAGAAAAGAAACAGAAAGAGAGAAAGAAAAGAAGTTGCATAAAGTGAAAACCAAGAGGGACAGTGCCTTAGGGAAGACAACCTGTGACACCCACACAAAAGTGCTCTTCACTGTGTGTTCATGCTGACATCAAATGTCCAAATCATGGTTCAGTGCACAACTAAACTTGTATTTACCTGGAACACTTTCAACTGGATAATGATGATTACTGTGTTTTAAATAACATTTAAAGTCCACATTTTAAAGACTTACAGTCATGTCACATATCTCCTAGCATCCATGGCTGGTGCCATCATGAAGGCCCAATGGAGAACTGGCTGTGCAGATAGTTCAAATTAATGGTGCAAGAAAAAGAGAGACAACTAAAAAGAGTGTAGCCCTTTGATCCAAAGCATTATGACTTGTGTGTAGAGAAGAGTCAGCAGCAAACAGTTGGTTTTAGGCCAATTTTGACAAGCAACTGTGAGTTTCTGCTTTATTTTTTTTTACTGTGAAACTGCTGTTTCATGTGACAATGCCAGAAGAATCAGTCAAATCAAATTTGTTGGAGTGGACGTACTCAGAAGTTTGGACCCAGAGAAATATTTTTCCTCTTCAACTGTTTGAGATATTGTCCGAAGAGATGTCTGCCTTCTCCAGTATATTAGAATTAGATGACACTCAACTTGTGGTGCTTATAAACACATAAAAAATAATTTAAAAAAATCAACAGCAATGTCCCTTTCCAGAAATCATAACCTGGTTACTCAAGATAATCCACAGACCTTGTTGTGAGCAGTTTCAGGTCTTTCTACTGAACTACACGGGTAGAGGAAATGTGCACCTACTCACGGATGAGAGGCTTATACTCATGACATTGTGAGATGTAAACATTAATGCCATCCTCCCTGCTGCCACCCTAATGATGAACTTTATTTTAATTCTGTTGAGTTTTACAGGACCTCCTTCTCCTTTGGAATGCTTTAAGATTGTACTTTGATTTTGGAGAAAAGAAACGACCTGAGTTAACAGTCAATGACCTGCTGAAAGGAAATTAAAGCTGCCTCTTCTTCTGAACCTTCTATTTTTGCCCCACTTCAGCCTGCCTCAATGAACTCTCATGACATTACAGGGTGTAGTTCAGTAGAAAGTTCCTAAACGAAACTGCTCTCAACAAGATCTGTGGATTACCTTGAGTAATGGGGTCATGATTTCTGGAAAGAGACTTTGCTGTTGAGTTTTTCAAATGGATTTTTTTTTTTGCAGCACCACAAACTGAGTGCCACATAGTTTGATAATATTGGAGAGAAGGCAGACATCTCTGCAGCTGATATCTCCAACATTCGGCAACTCACACCAAAACAATCTACCTGATGAATAGAAAAACAGGTAAGAGGAAAAGTATGTATTTTTGATTTTGGGATGGACCGACCCTTTAAGATTTTTAAGGTTTTGCTTGTATTTGTAGTTGCATGTTCATCGTTAGTGGTGGAGTCCGCCATTCAGATTCACAGATAGTGATGCCCAGTTGGCTGTAAACTTAAGGATTATAACTGTAAACTACTGTATGTTTCATATCAGGCATTTTAGACACAACATACTGTTTGTTGAAATGTAAATAAAATTTCTTTTTCCCCCTCCCCTCCATACTGTACCTCAAGCATCACCACACATATCTGTTTGACACACTGGATGATGGCTTCTGGGGCCCCTGAGATCGTCACTGCTCTCTCGGTGGAGTTGGGGAGCATGTCACCTGCAACCTGGACCTGAGCTCCTGTGGACTAAAGGTAGGAAGAATATTTATTAAATGTGAATTTATATGACGAAATGTACGTAATGCATAGAGGATTATGCAGGATTTAAAGCTTAAATGGGAACTACATGAACCAATACGAGATTTATGGCTGATGAAATCCTCTGATCTTTGTAGAGAACACTAATATAGAGGGAAATATTCTTTGTACTCTACCTCTCTCATTTCTTTGATTTTGGAGCCTCCCTTGCCAATAAGAGAGCCACACTGGCTGGCCGGGACAACGAGCCTCAGGGTTACAGGTGGTTTACTGGTGGCTGGACTGTTGCTCATAGAGTTGATGATATCCTGAGGGGAGGAAAGACCAGGTGTTATCAGTTAAATGCATCAGTTACTGTATGTGCAGTGGTGACTTCAGAGAAATCAACCTGCATGCGTATATCCTGCAGAAGTAGAAAGTGTGGAAAACTCTCTCTTGGATATGTGTTTGTGCAGTGTTGTGGTATTACTTTTACTTAAGTAAAGATTCTGACTTGCTCTCCCTTTAATATTCAAGTGTTTTATTATCCAAACATACAGTAATGTCTTACAGTAACACATACTGGACTTTGATAAACATATAATGTGTTATAGACACTTGATCATCTTTATAAACTGCTTCTAAATTATAAATAGTGGGATTAAAGTATGGTTCATCTAAATGTGTGCATGTGGAAATTACTAGTATTGCCCTCCTCTCCAAATTGGCACGTACGCTTTCATTCCTAGCAGAGGTTCATGTGTAGTGTTTTGGAGACTCTTTGGTTTGGTCCGGCAGGCTGGAAGTGTGATGATATGGTGCCCAAATCAAAACACAGTACTGGCCCACTTTCAAAGGGTGCTGCAAGGTTAGATCAGCACATTTCTGTCCTACATAACACGGCCAAGCCTGCTTTGTATTCCATTTGGAAACCAGACAGTATACAGACACTGAAGCATAACAGTGTTGGGATGTACTTAAGTAAAAATTTAAGGTACTTGTACATACTTGTAATATATATTTTTCTTTCATGCCACTTTGTATTTTTCTGTATACTTTAATATACTTTAATGCATAAATGCCAAATATTTCATGGATCCAGCTCCTCAAATGTCAGCATTTTAATTATTTTAAATAATTTTGAGGTTGTGCTTTAGTTGAAAAAAACAAATGTGAAGGCATCACTGTTTTCTGAAATTTTCTAAACCAAAAAAATGAATTGAGAAAATAATCAGGAGATTAATCAATAAGGAAAATAGTTTGTTGCAGTCTTATACAAAATAGTTATAAAACATCCTGCTTCTACATGAATCCATAAGTATAATAATATCATAGATAATACTATAACAATCAGTGCCTTTACATGACGTTAGAGAAAATCAATTTATTGTATCAGTCAGACTACATTTTAAATACATGTAAACTTGTACAGTAACTCCAACATCAAATTTCTCAAAGTTGGACTAACACCCAGATAATTAGATTGGGAGCTGAATTACTCCTGCATGTATACAGTCAGTTGGACCCAAACTGGCCTTGGCTCTCTGTGCATGCTCCACAGTGTCTGCCCCAAGCTTTGACCTGGAAGTCGAGTTGCATTAAATGCATAACAGACGAAGAAGCCGATAACAACATGGTGAAATCTACATCAAGAGCTGTGTATTTTTGGACGGACGAGGAGACACAGTTCATGGTCCCTAAAGTGTCCAAAGGAGCCAGAGCCTTCAGCTATCAGGCTCCTCTCCTGTGGAATCATCTTCCTGTTGCGGTTTTTACCATTTAAGACTAGACTTAAGACTTTCCTCTTTGATAAAGCTTATAGTTAGGGCTGACTCAGGCTTGCCTTGTACCAGCCCCTTGTTAGGCTGACTTATGCTGCATTCACATGGAATCAGGCAAACGGCAGATGGCAAACCAGATGTCATGTTAGTGGACGAGAGAAGGACGGTAAAACTTGGTCGAGGCTGGCAGAGAATACCGTCTACGGCAACGGTAGACGGCAATGCCGTCCAAAGTTAAAAAATTTTAACTTTTACCGTTCACCGGCCACGGAATACTCAACTGGATGTGACGTAGTTCCAAAACAGAAAAAAAACATGGCTGAACTCGACAACGAAAAGCTAGTGCTTTTGGTGCAGCAGCACCCAGAATTATATGACCAAACTTTAAAAGCCTACCGTGATGCTTCCAAGAAGGCGTACATATAGGACGCGATTAGCGCAGAGCTGGGTGGAGTACCCGGTACGTAATATGAAACGTAACGTTATGAATTGCTGTATTAGCTTAGCGAGCTATCTGGCTAACGTTAGCTCTCTGTAGCCCAAAAACATCGCCATAGCAACAATCATGTGTCACGAGTCACGTGTGTCTCATTTTGCCGTTGTGCTGTTCCGTCGGACCGCTTGTTTATTTCTCCCGTTGTGTCCAGCAGATGTCTCCCGTCTGCTGCCTGCCGTCTGCCTGATTCCATGTGAATGCGGCATTAGGCCTAGTCTGCTGGGGGACCTCCTATAATACACCAAGCACCTTCTCTCTCTCTCTCTCTCCCTTGCTAACACTCATGTCCTGTTACTGCATCTCGCTAACTCGGCTGTACTGCATGTCACTAACTCGGCTTCTTTGTGCTTCACTGTCTTGCAGGTGAACTTATATTGCAGCAGTGCCTGTAAAGTGTGACGTGTGTGGTTGTGCTGCTGCCGCGGTCCTGCCAGATGCCTCCTGCTGCTGTTACACATATGATTATTGTCACATATGTATACTATCAGATATTAATATATACTTTCAACATATTGTACCACAATAGCCAGAACTATTATTGTAATATTATTACTTTAATTAATGTTGTTGTAAGCTATTATCATTACCGTCTGTCCNCTTATCCGCTGTGAGGGTCCTAAGGACAGAGGAATGTCGTATGCTGTAAAGCCCTCTGAGGCAAATTGTGATTTGTGGTATTGGTTGATTGATTGATTGAGCTGAAAGAGTTAAATATTTTGAAATACATGGATGGGAGGAAAATGAGGAATGGTGACCTGTTCAGAAAAGTGGCGAAACAGCTGGACGATGCTCGATTGTTTGGTCAGTGATGTAGAAGGAGAACCACAAAAAGGTCCAATACTGACAAGCTGAAAGGGGGCATATCGCCACCTGTTGTAGCAGAGTCGGACATACTTAAGTCAATAAATGGATTCTCTCCTTGTGCTTGTAAACTGGGACAAGGACAGTAGTCCAATTAAATGGCCTAGTTGAGCCACAACTGTAGCTCGACTTAACTGTGCATGTAAATATACAGTCACAGGGGACATTTCTCTGCAATGAGTACTTTTACTTTTAATTCTTTATGTACAATGTCCTGATTATACTTTCACACTTTCACTTAAAGAGGACATATAATGCTTATCCTTATTTTTTGTCATATATATAGATAGATAGATAGATAGATAGATTTAGACGTTTCTGAATACCCTGTTTACAAATTTTTTACTACTTTGGTGACGAGATGACATCAGCTCGTTAGGGATTTTTCTGTATAATCACCTGCTCCATGCCCTGCTGCAAATGTTTACATTATGTAGCTACAATGTTACTTGAGGCTACATGCTAACATCAGGGAAAAATGTTGTGGAGATTTTGGTTTAGAAGCTTTTACAGGTAGGCCTAATTTTCACAGTAGAAGGTCATTCCGTGAGTGCTAGTAGCCTACACTACTACAGTAGTCTTGGTTGCTGATGTTTTTAATTTCAGCCAGATTTTGAATCATGTTCCTGCCGCAACATGTCTGGTTGTGAAAATTTTTATTTAGAAACTTTTATTCATGTCTTTTCACATCTGAATGTGCCACTATAGTTTGTTATAGTCATTCCTCAGCTGCAAGTACACTGCTACATGTAGCTACATGCTAGTGTCAGAGAAACATGTAGCCTAATCTTAGTTGCTGCTCTTGTTCATTTCTCCCCAATTTTGAATCATATTCCTGCTGGCACATGTCCAATTGTGAAGACTTTTGTTTAGAAGCTTTTATTTATGGCTTTTTTATGGTAGAAAGTGCTGCTATTCCCTGTTACACTCATTCCCTGCCTGCAATAATGGCAAAAAGATGCCGAGATATGCAAGAACGAAAATGCTGACCAATCAGAGCAGACTGGGCTTTTTTGGGAGAGAGACTTAAGGCCCAAAAACACTGGCAGCAAATGCTGTGCCTCAAAAAACACGCCCCTATTAATTTCAATGTACAACCCCACGCCAGCAGCTGCTAGATGTGTGTTGGCGCTCCTGAACGGGCCGCCCCACTGCACTTCACCCAACTATCCCATGTTCTAGTAGAAACACCAAATACAAGTATGAACCTGAATAGGAGCAAAATAGGTCCCCTTAAAGCAACATTTTCAGTGCAGGAATTGTATTTTTACAGTGTGGTGTTAATGAATGAATACTTCCTCCACAACTGTAGCATACCCAGTGTTATTGACTGAGACTTGTGGTGTTTATATGATGGATGTTATACCTCCTCGAACTTGTAGGCTATCATGGCAAAGGCCTTGAAAATAGCATCTGTTGGCCCGGTGATGGTGACTATCCGTTCAGGGCAGTTCCCCTCTGAGATGTTGATGCGGGCACCACTCTATAAGGTAAAAAAGATGCACGATTATGGGACAAAACCACATATTGGGAGTGTTAAAAACAACTGATCATTTGCAGAAAAGTGCTACATACATCTTCGCGCATTTTCTTCACCGTTTCTCCTTTCTAGAAGTAAAGGAAAAGAGACGTTATTAAGATGTATTTCTCCCAGGTGTTCTGATGCTTTACATGGTCTGATTGTTTTGTCTGTGATAAATACCTTTCCTATGATGCTCCCAACCTCCTGCAGAAACACAAAAAATGTTAGGTGTATTTGTGCCACAGGGGGCCTTGAAATGATCTATTTTCTTCTGACAGATAATTAGATATAAAGGCAGTGCAAGAAAAAAGTTACAGAATAGTTTAGAAGCTTTTATTTTGTTTTCATACCTTGCCGTGCATCAGCAGCCTGATGGTGAGGGTCACATTCAGTCCACCTTCTGATTGGACCTTGATGGGCTCCATGTCGGGATTGGATGTGAAGGAAGGGGCGTGGTCACGTGAGAGAGGAGTTCAAGGGCCAACGCGAGTGTGATGGTGGAGTCAGCCAACCGGTCACCTGAAAAAGATACAGAAACACCTGCTGAGATTAGGCTGGTTTTAATTTTCTTCTTGCTGTGTCTCCTGGCTGTGGATGTGGATGGACACCGAGGTACTCTAGTTAGTTAAGTCAATGTGAATTTGCAAATCAGAAATGAAAATATAAACTGGTACATTATTTGGATTATTTTTATGTTGATTGTCATCCATCAAATGACAAAAAGCGGGATACAAACCATGCAAATCTAACACGACTGTTACTGTTTAACACTTCTTAAATTCACTCAAAGCTTATTGCTGGATAGCAAGTTTAGAAGTTTAAAGGGATAGTGGGTATTTTTTGAAGTGGGGCTGTATTTGTTACTCATCCAAAGTCAGTGTATCACTTACAGTAGATGGCGGTTGACATGCCCCCAGTTGGAGAAGCAGGCTTGAGTGTACAGGAGCAAAATGCATTTAAGCCACATAAAAAACCTATATCAGTGTAAGTATACAATATATTTAGAATATTCTTACAACTTTACCTTACCGTCAGACAGCAATTTTCAATGCAGAAGCCGTCAATAGCAGTTCCCCTTCTACTCTTGTCAAAGCCACCAGATTCCATTGAGAAAAACAGCAATTTAACACGGGAGCTGCTGGTGTACCGCTGCCGCAATCAGTCGGTTAGTTTGTGTTATTGTGTGACTTTGGTGAATCCTTTAAACACTGAAGTCACAAATAAAATAAACACAAAATAAACAAACTGAACGAGGCAACAGTAGACCAGCAGCTCCTGTTTTCAGCGATGTTGAAATACTGTTTTTCTTATTGGAGTCTGGCTTTGAAGAGAGTGATATAACAGCCTTGGTTCCCCGTTGGAAAAGGCTGTCTGACAGCAAGGTAAAGTGGTGAAAATATTCTTAATATATCATACACTTTAACTGAATTTTTTTTTTGTTGGCTAAAATACATTTTGCTGCTGCCCAGCAGTATATTGCTTAGCTTCTGTGTTGAACTCCTGCCTGCTTCTCCAAACTGGGAGTATGCCAACCACCCCAAGGGTAATTACTTCATACAACCCCATTTCAAAAAATTCCAAATGCCTTTAAGCACATAGGACAACTGGAATACAATGTGACTGCAGAGGTACTTGTTTTACAAAGTGAAGATTACCAACCAGGAAACTGAGGTCCCGAAAGCTCCTGGTTTACTATGTAGTTTGGGCTAAATATTCACAACTAATGCACAATATATACTTAAATTTAAGAAAGGATAATTATGCTAATATTCTATAATTTCTTGTCAACAAATCCCCAAAAAAACAATGTGTTACTCCTTCTCTCAGTACTCTCTGACTTCCCTATCACCCCTTCTCATTCCCAGGTCATCAAAAACAGACGCTTTGTCATTACCCTCTGCGTTTGATAGCGACGCACAGGGCACCATTTAGCATCTCTATGTGATGCACAGCTGAAACACATTGTAACACATTGCTTATGTTGAGAAATGGTTGTGGTTAAGTTAAGACAACCACACTACGTGGTTAGGTGAAGAACAAAGATCATGTTTTAGTTTAGAATAAGTAATTAAATGCGACCTTACGTAAATTACATAAAGTTAACATTACGTTAAAACAACAATGACTTTTGCTTTGACACAGGACATGAACTTCGATCTCCTGGGTGAAATACTGGTTTGTTTGAACCAGCCATCTCCATGCCCTCCCTCCCCTTGCAGACTTTCTTGGTCTTTATACAATGTTAGTGACTCGAAGCGTCAAGTATTGCTTTGGATGGGTCTACACTGGAGTTAGCTGAAACCCTTGTGCATCTTATAAAGACGCTAAAGGGTGCATTTGGCGTTGATATCACAAAGTGTCTCTATTTGACAACCTGAATACAAGAACAGGCTGTCCCTTCTCTGCCTGAGGTACTCCGCCCAAACCCTATTGGTTCCTATGGTAGATGTAAAACTATAGAAATAGGCTACAATTATTCAGTTTCATTAATAAAAGAGACTCTGATTTCCTAAAACAGCTGGTCACTGTACTTTTTAGCAAACACTACTCGAATTGGAGTAAAAAGCAGATTTTTTGGGGGGACTATTTCCAGCTGCGGATTGATAAATACTTGGTGGTCCAATGGGTGTTTTTAACAGCAGGACAGTTGATGTAGGGTTGAGTCATTCTGTGTTAGTTCATGGTGATGAAGGAAGATGTCAGTGCATCAGTGTGACTCTTGTCATTTTTCCGAACAACAATGGAGCTTTATGACACAGAGAAATAAACTATATCAGGCTCTGATAGGCACAAGACACTTGTTAGTAGATCATTCAGTTTTGGTTTAGTCTTGTATTAAGACATATACAGAATACTAGCAAACCTATCCTTTATCTTCAGATTGTGTTATGAACTTGGAAGCCCTGTCTTAAAGATGGTCTTAAAATCTAGTTTTAGGAACTTACGTTTTGTGCTTATATGTTGCATTTTAATCAAGCTGGGTGGTACTTATTTTAATACAGTACGAACTGCACAGGAAGAGGGATAAAAATGGGTTAACTCAGGCCTAGTGTCTGATTTTTGCCCCCAGGGTGAAATCCCAAGATGATAAAATTCATTGTAGGGTGTAAAAATGCTCCAACAATCCTGGTTACAAACAAGTTACCATGTCCCTGTCTGCAGTACACAACAGTTTGCAACAAAAAGCCATCGAAATGTAGGTCAGCATATGTCTCTTCAGTCACGAGATGAGCCATCGAACGCTGAGCGCCATATTTATTTTTATCAAGCCCATTTCAGCTGGAACCCATCTAATTCTGGCTGACAAGTGATGTAATGACTCAAGCAAGTCTTCAGTTAGCAAAGCGGCCATAGGAGGGTGCTGCAGTCCTGACAGTGGAGCTATCATGCACTGCAGTCAGGGCTGGCTGGTTTTCATATGGTGCACATTTGAAACTTTTGTGTTACAAGATCAATCCGAAATGTCTTCAGGTATTCATATTGTGAAGTTTTAGAGAATTTAAGGTCACCCTGCTTTAGTTAATGGCTCTAAATGATGGCAAAAATACCAAAATTTGCCACTAAATTTGAATAGATATCCTTTTCTCTGGAAGAGGAAACACATTTAGAATGTGAGATTGCAGGCACTCAACTTTTAAGTCGATGATAATGATTGTAGATGATGCACTTTACTTCTTAATGATAAAAAATTAATGTAAATAAAGAATAAATTAATGGAATACGAGGCAGATTAAATTAACTGTTGGGAGTAAGACAATGTTGAATTAAAATGAATATTTTTCGTACCAAGAAAATAAAAATGCAGGCAGGGACCTTCACATTAAGTACTCCAGCTACAGTTTTCTACAGTGTGAGTTTAATAAAATGATAAAACATATGAAGGAAAACATCTGCAGCACTAAATCATGTATTTTGCAGCCAGCTAAAAGACATGATGTGGGAAAGAAAAGCTCCTGAAGCAGCTGACCTTGACTGAAGAGACAGATAATGTCACCCTCTGCCAATCAGAGGCATTGTTGCTATGTGGGAATGAAAATCACTCCCCTCCCTTCACCGTGTGATCACTAATTAGCTGATTGAGTTTACAGTTATGGTCTTGAAAGGGAAAATAAATAAGAATGTCTGACATTAGTCAAAGAAAATCAATTAAATGATTGGACCTGTGGCACAAACTTGAAAAAGTAGATGTTCCAGTCCAGCCTTTGACCTTGCTGTCACCCTGTTGAGGCCGTCATCACTGAAACAACAAGCCTAATTTAACAGCTTAATACCCCTGAATGGTGCTCATGTTGGCTAAAGAGCTATACACTCAGCCCAGTTACCAGAAGAAAATGTTGGCATTGTACGTTTCTGTAAACCATGGAAACATTTTTATGTTTCATAAGCATGATATCAACATTTCTAAAGTGATAGTAAATATGAGCTGACTTTGTCAGTGGGGGTTGGAGGGGATGACGATGACAATGATGATGATTTGTCACCAAGGAAAGATGCCTGCCAATCTGTAGACCACTGTTCAAGACCAACAAACAACAAAACTGGTTGTTGTGCAGCCTGTTGCTGTCTTGCAAGCGAGCATAGTGCCATGAAAAGCAGTTGTTTTTTAGTTAATCAGTGTTAATTGTCCTAACACGTTATTTTTATCTGTGAATGATTTGTCAAAATAAACGTTATTTTGACTGCCCTATCTGTTATTAAAACATCACTGCATTTCGTGCTGGTATGGTTGCATCAAAAACATTTCTTATTACAGAGACATTGATGGCTTCTTTAGCCTTGATTGTGCCACCAAAATCGGCCTTTTAAAGCCCAAACTTGGTCTGATCGTACCAAGTGGTTTTGGTGCCTCAACATAACCACATGTTAACACAGTTGTTGAAACAAAGAAATGTAAAGTTTCAACGTGTCCGCTACATAATAACATATGAATGTTATTTACCTTTGGTTTACAAAAGCATACAGTACAAATATTTTTGTCTGGTGATTTAATTGATACCATAAACTATGTAAAAATAATGGATGTATCCAACGTGACATCCCCCTATTGGTTTGGGGACTTATGTTTGACATTTTTCTTGTTGTTTTGGAGCCAGAAGTGACCATATTTGGACAAGAGGGTGGATCTCACTCATAGACTGGTGAAACCTCACAGGTTGCCTGTCACTCACAGAGGCCCCACCCTTAATTAATGTGTAATAAAATGTAAACAGGTGTGTTATATAAAAATGAACCCCTGTACAGTTGTCATATATGGGGATATTTGCCCTTGAGACCAAATACCATTATTTGTACCAAGCTGTAAACATGTTTATTTCTGCTATAAAGTTGGGCATTTTAACATGGGGGTCTACTGGGATTGGCTTTCTTCTGGAGCCAGCCTCAAGTGGCCATTAGAGGAACTGCAGTTTTGGGCACTTAGGCTTCATTTTTCAGCCCCAGAGGTTGCCACTTGTTTAACACACACCTATCACATCTATAGATTGGTGGCTCAGCACTGTGTTGGTCTGTCGGGGGACTATAAATCAGGTGATGATACTTTGAAAGCAATGCTTCTTCGTTACATGGCAGAAAAAAACATCCATTAAATGCTTTTGTAATATATAAAACAAGATGCCAGACATGTTGAGCCACTGAAGGTCATTCAATACTTTTAACCTCCAGGACAAAATATGAAACAAATTTAAGAATATTGCTTTTTTATACCAAAGGAGTCATGTCTGAAACGAAACGAGGGTTTGATTATATCAAACACGTAATCCCCTGCATTCTGTCAGGCCTTTGGTAAGTACAGTAGGAGCACTCTAATATCCTGAGAAGTTTAGAGAAAACTAATGTGTATTGTCAACCATATAGAAGCAGGCAATGAACGCATGGTGGTAAAAGATAAAAGAAATAGTGGTTCCACAAAGAAATTAAAATATAGTTGAAAGGAGTTAATGTTATTGAATGATCAATTGATTGATTGTTTCATCTTTAGAAAATCAGAAAATATTGGAAAGAATACTAATCACAAATTCTTAAAGCCCAAAATGAGGCATTCACATGCTTTCTTTTGTCTGACTAGTAGTCCAAAACCCAAAGATATGCAGTTTAATGTCATATAGGACTAATAAAACACCAGATATTCATATTTACAAGGCTAACAACACAAAATTCTGGCATCTTTTGCTTAAAATAATGTATTTATTGGTTAAAAAAACAATTTTCCATTTATAGTAGCATAATTTCATTTCAATATCACACAGACAGTTTTTTTTATGTCTGAAACTTTGAATTATTCATTATTTAAAAGAACCTTCATAAAATCACTTTACATGCGAATACTTTGTATTATAGTTTCATTTGTTCCATTTTTCTGCTGTATATATGTGTATAAATAGAAAAATAATAATTTTACGACCTTGTAGTGTTTTATAATGATATTTTAAGTAATTAAGCCTAAGATTTTTAAAATTTTTAGAGCTGTATTTTGGGTTTCTAGTCACTTTACTGATTGTTAAATTGGCAAAAGGATTATTCAGACCGACACCATACCTGTGGGGTCAGGACAGTTTAAAAGGTGCTGAACCAAGTATGAAAGTCAGGAATATGAACCTAGTTAATCAAATAGTTGCTTTGTCATGACAACACATTGTCAGTTGTTTAAAATGACATTCTTTTTTTGTAAAAGTATGGCTGCAGCATCAGCCACTGGCTCCAGAAATGATTCCTCCTCTAATCTACGCTGCATGCAGAGCCGAGAGCTGAGGGATGTGTTGGTTGGAGGCCAGGGGAGGTTCGCGAGATAAGGACAGGGATTCTGTTGCCAGCTGTCTCTCCAATCTCCCAGAGGAGACCAGATTACATAAAAAGCCTTAATCCGGGTTTAAGACCCAAGCCAGCGGTGCGTGGGGGGGGGGATCCAAGATTGACGACAGGATTCAACATTGATGATAGATGGCACAGTATTCAGCTACAAATTGAGGTTTTGAATCTGATTTTCACTCCAAGATTTCTAAATAATTTGTACATGCTTGAGGCCTGTACCTACATCCTCTCCCCACTTTTTAACAATGAAAATCTTCAAAGAGCCTTCTTCACTGTGATTAAAACACTGAAACTCTGCTGTAGATTTAGGTCAACAAAAACGAGTCTGTTGGACCATGGAGATGAACGAGGTCAGCGTTAAGAGCTGCGTTTGAATAGTTGTCCTCCCAGACTGTATTTTGCTCATACATCCTGTAGCATAATAGAATTAGGTCAAGGCCCTGTGAATCATTTGCCCCAATGGGCTAAAACCTTCCAGCAATTCACCAGTTTTTTTATTTTAAGGTCTGAATTTTTGCTGCATTTTTAAAGCTACCAAACGTCCACCCAAAAGCCCATATTTTTGACCATATTTCATGCTCCCTTGTTTTTCTGATCAAACACATTGTGCATGCATTGATTTTGTAATTTCACTCCCCTGTGTCTTTGTTAATCAGGCAGGAAGTTGGAGGGGGGAAATGAGAAACACAGAGAGGGATGGCAGGGAATTTTTCATGACATCTGATGGGGAAAGTGGGTCATGCTCGGTGTTGCAGCGCTGCTAGCCTCCTCCTCTATGGCGGCTATTGAATTAATCACGCTTTACGCTCGGCTGGACAACACAGTGCACAAAATGGCTCCCCCCCACCACAACCCTCCTCCCCTCGCCTCCCATCTCTTCCCTGCGTCTGCTCTGTGCTCGCCACAGAAAAGACTTGTGCATGGCTCTTGAAGAACTTGAATTCAAGGTCTCTTTTTTATCTCTTTATGGACTCCAAACAATGAGGCGATGCTGCTCTTATGCGGAGCCACCGGGGTGTAAATGATGCAAAAACACTCAAAGCAAAGTTAAGGGGAGATATTTGGTGTGTGGAAGTGCATTTTTAAGGTGCTTTGGTGAAGGACACTGATGCTATTCAAAGTTATTGGCGATTTAAAGGCATAGAAATGTGAGTTATTTAAAATATAGATTATCTGCCTGTTTGTTGTGCTGGCTTTCAAAGAGAGAAGGCAAGGATTTCTGCAGTTTTGGCGGTGTCTCATTACAGCACTCACTACATATAAAACTAGACACCCCTCTCACTCTGCAGAGCACTGCAGGCCGAGAGCTGCTGCACAGCTAAGTGACTATCAACTTGCTCTGGTCCCTTTTGACATGATGCACTTCACTCTGTCGGAAAGTGTTTTAAAACTGCAGCATGTATCCCAGAATATCAAGAATATGAAAATGTTTTCAAGACTTGTCTCTCTTGTAACTGGAGACACATTTTCTTCTTTGTTTGTTGGGATTTGTAGAGAGATTCAGCCCAAAAAAGCCATTTTTTAGCCATTTTTACAGATTTTAGATGCTTATGTGGACAGGAAACAACTCTCATAAAGGTAAAATGTAGATTTATCAGTTCAGTAAAAGTTGTTGTTGTTTGCATTTAAATAGATAATTGGATGGAGTCTCTGTCCCAACCTCCACTATGCGCATGAACTGTGCACTTAATTTATAAATTCACATTTTGGGACATTTGTAAGGTATTTAGTCCTCAAGCTAGGTGTAGTGTTTTGGGATTTTGGACTACAAATATGGGATACTTTCTGCTGATGATCATTACTTAAAATTTACTCAGATTTAGTGACTCCATCAGATTTATCAGGGTAAATTTAGATGATTATATGACACTAAAATTATCCACTGAAAGCCCAAAAAACTGCTTTAAAAATAGAAAATCTAAAGCGAAAAAAGGCAGTAATGAATTTAAAATCCTGTGCATGTTTGAAAATGTTTTCTAGTCATATGAGAAGAGTAAAGTATGCAACATCATCTTAAAATACGTTTTCACATCATTATGCTCCCATAAATGCATCACACAGTTCTGCAGTCAATATAATAGCTGACAGACAGAGAGAAAGAGAGAGACATCTGAAATCCTGTAAGGAAAATCATTAAATGGACGGCCGGCAGTCTAATCTAGGCCAAAGCCGCTGTCATCTGTTCCATCCTAATCCACATATCTACAGATATGTCATTATGATGTTTTGATATAAAACCCTCCATGACTGTACAGCAGAGCCTGAGCCCAAGCTGCAGGGCCGACAAAATGAATCTGCAGCTGAAGAGTAAAATCTTTCATTGCAAGCAATATTGAACAAAAGATTTTAAGTGAGAGTCTCTTGTCTTTGGTATTAATATATGGGCAGTGCAAGGGCGTTGGTTTCATTTCAACATTAGGAGAGGGTGAGTACATATAGAACAGGGGGTAGGAAATTGTGAGCACCAAACACTTAATGTCCTGCATTCTGGTGAACTTTTATGCATCAATTAGTACTTTTTCTGTGTCAATTTAAGGTGAAAATGTTTTTAATTTTGTCACAATATGAAGGCAAAAAAAAGTAAAATATCTTAGGGGTTAGTGTCCCCATCATCCCTCCTGGAATCTCTGCCTATGACACTGTTTTTAAAGGGAAAAAAAACAGCACAAAAAATGGGTTTTGTGCCTCATTATCTCTTCGATTAAAAGCTGTGACATAATACATTTTATTGCAAAGTATCAGGGAGTTTTCCTTCCCTGTGAATGCGGTATTTTAAGTGAAACAGTTTGTCACTGTTTATGGTTGAAGATCTTGTGTGTGATGTTTTGCATTTGGAGAAAAGCCAGTACAGAGATTCAGTCCGTGCCACTGCTAAGCAGACTTGCCCTTAAAAATAGTCCTAATGAATCCCAAACTCAGTTTATGTGTTCTGTTCACATGCTATGAAAGAAGGCATCCAGCTCTGAGCTCTGTGACCTTTTTACAGCCAACTTTTTTTTTAAGGATTCATTCTTGCCTTGTGTTGTAGATATACAGCTGCATTCTCAATCATTTAAAGTAACATCATGCTGTAAATTTGATCTATATTTTTATGTAAGCAGTAATTTCTTTAAGAGTTTAAGTCCAGGTGGGCAAATGGTGGTTTGTCAGTAAAGGATGGTGAGTCAGAAAGTTTAGGAGGACATGTTTTAGTTAAGTGCAGAGCGTGGCAAGGTAATTTTAAAGGTAAACTGTATGCAACTATCAAATAACTTCCTTTTAAAGAGAAACCAAGGATAGCTCTATGCTGAGGTGTAATTCCACTTTCAAAATCCTGTTTGTCACCTGAGCACTTTCAAATCGTATTATCTTTTTCATCAAAGAATTGCACAAAATACGCTCCTATTTTTCCAGCCATCAGATCCTGGCTTAAAATGTGAATTCAGTGGCTGATTTTACTCTGGTACACTCACTAAAATGCCACAAAGGAGAAGCATATTCAGCATATTTTATTTTATTTTTAACTATTCTGGCGGAATTTAGCATGACAACTAATTTAATAATTTCCCAGATTTTGTTTTGGCTTC
Source organism: Epinephelus moara (assembly GCF_006386435.1). NCBI lineage: Eukaryota > Metazoa > Chordata > Actinopteri > Perciformes > Serranidae > Epinephelus > Epinephelus moara. Next base: position 2,997,371 of record NC_065520.1, read on the forward strand.
CATAGTCCCTAAATGAAAGTAAAAATACAGGAAATAGGATTCAAATTGTTATTTTTTTTTCCTCAGGGAGGACTCCCCATTTTATTGTGTCCCTCTTGACTTCTCAAACCAAAGTTATGCCCTTGTCTTTGTGGTTCTGCTTTTAGTTTAGTTTAGTTTAGTTTATTGTTTATTTGACAGGGACATCGCACAATCAGCAAAATTGCACCAGATTTAGCTATCAGCTAATTCACAATTCACTTTTCTGAGTGTTTTCCCTTTATATTTGTCATTCCAGACTTTTTTAATCTTTAGTAGTTTCTTGGCGAATACAGGCACCTTTCACTATCTTTCTAACCAATGGAAAACATGGTTAGGTTATATTTGCTGTTTATACTGTATGCATGGCATGCTTTTAAATTTGGGTGGCTCTAAGCACCATATCTTATCCATGCTGTCCAAAGCTTACATATGGTAATAAATAGATTCTACCATGTTGTCAATTTCCATGCAAGCTTTTTGGTTGTTCTGATACCAATACCAGTTTCAGACATGCCTCCTATATTACTAAAAATTCTGGATCAGGTATCGGCAAGTTTGTGAGTCTATGCACTGATCCAATACCATATGATTTATTGATAAACATTTAAGTAGTTTCACACCTGGATAAAACAGCAGTTTTCATGGAAAGGAATTCTTCTTTGCTGTTCCATCAAGGCGCTGTGCAGCTAATGGCAACTACTGAAGATCTGATTTCCGGTAAGTACTGGAACGTTAGCTGTAAGCAGAATTTCAGCGATTTGGCAACATTTCACACTGGATAGATGAATGTTCTACTGTATGGTATTAACTCTAAGTATGTTTATGTTTTGTAAAGGATATAACCTGATTCATACCATAAAACAATGATAGCAATCATTTTGCATCCACACTGGAATAGTAGTATACAGCTTCTAATTTTCTTTTGGCCGATACGCAAGTTTTGGTATTGGTATCAGGAAGAAAATAATGGTGTTAGAATATCTAGAAGAGTTACCATAAGTGTAACAGTGTAACAGAAGATTGCACGCAATACAGCATAAATGAAAGGCAGATGTACGCAGCTGCAAGTCAGGCAGTTAATGAACTGGACCAGAAGAGGAGTTTTACTTGTAATGTAGCCAATATGTTCAACCCACGACCGGCGAGATGTCCTAGCGCACATGTTTGTGCTCCAATTAAAGGCGAACAAAAGGAAAATTAGCGTGCATGTAGGGCAGCGGAGGGGGAGCACAGAGGGTGACCTCGTTGATCCATATGTTTTCACAAGATCCGTTCAAAGCAGTTCCGCATGAGGGAACTTCTCACTTTCATTGCCTTTTTTAACTCGTTTAGAGAGCAAAAACATCATGGAGACAAAGTTTGTCACAAGGAAAGCAACAGGGATGACGACTCTGAGGAGCAGGGATTAAAAAAAGGATGATAAATAATTGGTGGCGATGCTCACTCCTGTCAGATATAGTAACTGTAGGCAGATCGAGCAGACGAGTTACACTGAGGATTTGGCCCTCAGTTTACTGGTATATGAGCAGCTCTTGTCTCGTCTGGCGCAGGCTTTTGTTGTATGTGGTGTGGTGTTGTACGGCGGAGTGGAGGGGGGGGCGTCTACCCCATCGGCCTTCCTATACGCCACTATGACAGTGCTCTCAAGAGCTGTCAGCCCACATCAGCAGCCCAGCATCCTGATAGCTCAGCCTAAATCACAATCAAAACTGTGGCCACCACATCCTAACCACAGCCAGTCAAATCAGAGAACGCAACGAGCAAAGAAGACATGGGGATCAACTATCGTCAAGTGGCTTTAAAAGTACCTCACAGAGTACTACAGTACGTGTTGGCTTGAAACAGTCCAAGGGTGAGGGGGTTCCAGTGAGTCGGCGCTGGCAGCAGCACAGTGTAAAGGGCTTTACAATGCAGGCACACCATGTTGTGCTGTGAATGCGGTGCTAAGAGCTGAGCGTTAAGTCGGCCATTTTAGATTTGCCACAATTTGTAATGTGAGATCACTGCTTGTCACAAAGTCATGGCTTCCATACGCCAAGCTTTTCGCCGAGCAGTCATGCAGAACGGGTCCAAAGCACGTCCCCGTTACTTGGATTTATCGCTATTCCTACCAAACCCCTTTCAGCCGTTGCTCTATTTTAGCATTGTCACCTCCAGCAGGAACATTTGTCAGCGCACCACTTTCACTGCTTTTTACCCAAACAAAGGAGTTATTCAAACGCAGTGTTCGATCTGACGATGAGGTAATGACGAATGACATTTTTGGTGTATGACTGGCCGACAATAAGGCCATCAGCTGCGCTAATATCAGTGTGACGATAATTGGAATAATGATCTTGGAGAAGAAATGATGTACCAATTCCACTGACCATCAATCCTACAATGAAAAAGGTCAATGTAGCTTCATAGTTAGCAGTAGATAAACAGCAGTTCTTCCAGTTATCATTCATGTTCCTCATTCGGCGCTAATTCTTAGACAATAAAATTGCTCATGCTTGAATCTAAGCCAAGACAATGAACATCCAAACAATGATCATCAACAGACACCTGAAAGTAAAATCGACTGGCTGTATAATTGACTATTCTCTTGGGAAAACCAAAATATTTCCACACCGCATCGCACACTGAGGATAACTTTAGAAAATGTTAACTCGATCTACTTCAAATAACTAGATCAGATAACGAGTCAATAAGTCGCACTGTGTCACAGCTCATTATCAGGATAATGATTGTTCCTGACTGTGGGTAGGTTACCAAGTTAATTAATTATTGAACGGCTTTAACCGGCTCAGCATGGACCTGTATTTCAACAGTTTGATGCTTGTAAAGTACAGAAACCATCTTTTCTGAAAATTAAAAAAATAAATTATGCATGTAGCATTCTAGGAAAAATGCCAAAGCACATCTTGACCAAAGATTTACCAAATGATTCTTCATAAGAGCCATAAAAAGAGGGTTTACCTTTATGTAGCGCAGGATACAGTAGATGACGACCACTTTCGGCGTTGCAAGATTAAAAATCGCAAAGGGAAAATGATTTTTTTTTTCCCCTCTTTCTTTCGCTCTGCCCAGGACAAACTCTGCCACCCTATTGGTCCGTACCGCAGGGTCACATGAGCAACCAGGAACACGTGACAGTTCTCAAAATTATGTGATGAAACCAAACCGACTGGCATCCTCAGTGAGCACAGTTTTGGTTGCTGCGGTGCGATAGTCTGTTTGCCATACTGTTTGGTGTCAAGTGTAAATAGGCCGTATGATGAGACGTAATCTGGGTGACCATCACCCACCGCCCCCCCATCCACCCCCCTTCCCTCGGCTGCAACAAAAGCGGGGCATGCCCAGTGAGGCACGCGGGCATCAAGGGGGCACGTCTGGGGATGAGTGGGTCTGAATCAGAAGTGTAGCCTCCGGGGTGCTCGTCTATCCCAGGGGAGGGTCGAGCACCCCTGAAATCCACCAAGCTATTTGTTGTCATTGCTAATAACAATCGACACAAAAATAACCCTGCGACACTTTCAGATAACCTTACATTTGAAACACTGAGGTATCACTACAGTCTCGGTCAGGACAGTTGAGGAACTTTTCGATGCACCCAACCACTTCAAAGAAGTAGAGGTCAAACCAAATGCAGACACGCTCAGACACAGTGCACAAACACACCGCTGTAGCATGCATATCCTACCCAGTCTCTCTGTTCCTCTGCTTTTTAATCTGCTTCTATCTGCAAGTGTGTATGTGCAGAATTACAGAGCTTTGGAGGCATCCCATCCAGATTTTTCAATCCAGCACAAATCCAGCCCTCGTGTCAGATGGACAGTTGTGTGCAGAGCTTAATCTGACATTATTAGGGTTGGACGGCAGCAGAACATTTAAGGGAGCTGCCAGGGAAAAGCAAACAGGGCAATGCAGACAATGGAGAACGTTTCACCCCTCAAATGTTTTCATTTAGTACAGATGCTCTTCATGCAAGATCCAGTCTTAGTCCTATATCAAACAAAAGCTCTGTAATGAGGCTCCCAGTATGCATGTACTCTTAATTTGTTGTACCTATACAACACAAAATGGTAACCATGCCTTACCTACCCACCCGACTGTAAAATGGCCCATGGGATAAAGTACAAATAGAGCATTAAATTTGCTCCACATTGAATCATAAGAGGCAAAGAAAGAGTGGTAAAATGGAGCACCACGTCAGAGGAAATCTGCTTTATATTCGAACGACACTGTTGGCTCACCTTCAAAACCCAAAACCAAGACTGGTGGCAGCACTGGGAAAATGACTACTTTATATAACATCCTTGTATAATTGAGTAAAGTCTAATCCTTATTAGTGCTAAATGTGCTCTGTCCTCAGTCTTTGAGAAATTACATATAATCTGTCAAAAGTTGTTTGATGGAGTAGTATTAATGGATTAGAGCACCATAATAAGCCATCTAAATTAAAAATGAAAAGAACAAAAGATCTTTATCTTCATCTTTCAGGCTAAAAGCTAAAATTATATCTTGTTTGAAGCATTTTCATAAAGTCCTTTTAAACGAAGCACTTCTTTAGGTCAAAGGTCAAACTGCTTACCGGTTAAGATGTGGGGAAGCTCCTTATCAGGAGAAAGGAGGTGCAGTCTGGGAGTTTAGGACCAAGATGGCAGATTGTGGGCACACTAAGGGCTGGGGCAGCTCCCAGGGCCCTATAAGTTGACTAACCCCCCGCCCATGGCCTCCAGCAAGGTGATGAACCCAGCCCCCCCCCCCCCATTACCACCCCACCCCTACCAGAGCTGAGCTTGTCCACATAAGCACCCATGTGTCCTGTCAGGGTGCCATGGTCCTAATGGAGGCAGAAGGGCGTGAAGGAGAGAGGGAGGTAGATCATAGTGACAGTCAATCCAACTGATTGTTCGTTGTAGAAGAGTGGTGACAAAAGAGGGCTGAGTTGACCCCATTGGTACAAATGTAGTGTGAAAGAAGTGTGAAAGTGTCTTATAATTCCCACTTTTAAAATGATTTTTGCACTATTGGTATTCCATTGACCAGCACTCTCATAACCTTTTTGGAAGTCAAGCAATTTCAACACATTATACCAATGGGGCATTTTACAGGAAGAAGTTGTTTCCTACATTTGTCTTTACCCTTTAACCCCTTGAAACCTGGAGCAACATCACTTTTCTTGCGCTGCTTTCAGACGCCTTTGTACAAGTATTTAAACCTTTGAACTCTGAGCAAATTGGTGAGTTTTTTTTCAAAAACATGGGAGAAAAGGCAACGAGTAACACAGCTGTAAGACCTAATATATATTTAGATTGCTTCTCCCCAATTTCTCTTCAAGAACTGACCGCAGTGATTTCTTCATCTAAATCATCAACGTGTCTCTTAGACCCCATCCCAACTAGGCTACTTAAGGAGGTCTTTCCTTTAGTTAACACTCATATATTAGATATGATCAATATATCCTTATTAGCAGGCTATGTACCACAGTCTTTTAA
>NC_065520.1:3004711-3064157 GCF_006386435.1 Epinephelus moara
ACAGAGGGATGTCGTATGCTGTAAAGCCCTGTGAGGCAAATTGTGATTTGTGATATTGGGCTTTATAAATAAAATTGATTGATTGATTGATTGAGTAAGAAATATCCCACAAATTGCAAAAATTAATAGAATTTAAAAAAAACAAAAAAAAAACAAAACGTTTTTTTTAAAGTAGAGAAAAAAGTAAAAAAAAAAAGAAAAGCTGGGGGAAAATTACATTTATAATATTTATAATATTTAATATTGTGGTGAAGAATTATTGTAAATAATTAATTTTCTGTTTATACTAAAGAAATCATAGGAAGAAGGCAACAAATTACTGAACAGAAAATTTCCCCAAAATAAGGAGAAATTAGTAAAAAGTTGCAAGAAAATTACTTGAAAATAAGCCAAAATGAAAAGTAAAAAACATACAAACAAGCAAATGACATGATGTTTTTCTTTTTCAAAAATAAAAAATAGGCTATGTATGTTTATTGTAAATATGTAATTTAAATAGTTACATAGTTTTATTGACAGTTTCCCTCTTTTTTTGATAATATTCTAGTAATCTCCCCTAGTAATCCAATATTTTCTTAACACCTTTTACTTATTTATTGCAATTTGCCCGACATTTCATTTAAGATGCTCATTGCTTTTTTCCTGCGTTTTCCAAAGAAATCAAACTAGTTTGTTTAGGTTTCAAAGGTTTAAATACTTGTGAAAGGTGTCTGATTGCAGAACGAGAAAACTGATGTAGATCCAGGTTTCAAAGGGTTAAAAAAAACAACAGAAAAGTAAGATTAGAACTAGTAGTTGTTATGGAAAAAGTCAGGGAAGGAGAACAGGAGAGTGTTGGGTGATGGGTCATATTGGTTTTGAGCTATTCCTGCCAGACTTTCCTCTACAATCAATATTGATTTTCCATGAGTAACCATCAACATGCAGCCACAGACTGTCAGTGTACTGGATAATGGCCAGCCAACTAAGTGGGTATCAGTCCAAAAAACAATTAATATAAATTGCTTTTATTGGGTTTCTGATCCTTTTCATTCTGTTTAAATGAAAGATGGCTCAGCAGTATCCTGGTTACTATTTGACCAATCAACCTGGAGCTTTTGAAAATGTGGACCCTTGCCTAACTTAACTGCTTAACTTTTATCGTCTACAAGTTTAGACTAATATTTAAGGATGTCTGCAAATGTGTTTTCGTCGTGTTTATGAAAAAATACGTCAGAAGATCCTAAACATAACCGCGGAGTCTGTAATTTAAACTTTGGTGTGCCACAAGGCACTATTGTAGGCTTGCTGCTTTTATATATCCATCTGTTAGCATGCAGCCCTGTCTCCTAGAAATGACTAAACTGCTTTTTAGTTACGCTGTTGTAGCAATGTAATCACTAGCTGGATTGTGTTCAGATACATTTTGTTCAAGTCACAAAACACTTTCCTAGGTTTAAGCAACAAAAGCACTTGGTTAAGGTTAGGGGAATGTTTTGATCTTAGCTGAAATATGTTGCTGGTAAACATTTTGCTGATACATGCAGTATCAACATTTGTGCCAGGGACATTAATAAGCAACATTTCCTCATTATGTTAATAGAAAATGCAATTTGGTCTGCATTAAGTTTCCCTCAAAACATATTTGCTGTTTCAAATTGGTTGTACATAAACGTAATTTCTAGGAGACAGGGTTGTGGCATGAAACATCACTTCTACGTGGATGATACTCAACAATATATTTCTAATAAAGGGAGTGATCATTCTCACACCCTCATTTCTGTATTTATGAACATTTTGATCAAATTGGTGACCTTAATTAATGTTTTAGTTCCTCTTTACACTATCATTATTTAATCTTCCCTTGCCTTTTTTAGGCTATAAATGTGATTAAGGGCTGTTTAAATACACTCGACTTGGACCACAGGAAACAATCATTCTTACTTTGCAGAGCTGTCCTCTTTATGAGCACCATGCCAAGAACTGTAAAACATAAAACATTTAAGCATTTTCCCACTCTGCTGTATCATAACCTATTTTTTTTTTTGTGTGAAAAGAAACAGTAAAGTTAACCATTTGATATTGGCATTCAGACTGTATAATGCTTTCACTTAGCATACGTAGTTAAAAAAAAAAAAAGGATGAGAGTTATTGGTGTCTTACTCTTAAAAACAACAGTAATAGATTTTGTTTAGAACTCCCTTTCCATCTTTTACCCAATGAAGATTTCATGAACATCAACATGTTTTAGCAGTGCACTTTATCACATTAGTTATGTTGTAGTTTTCCATAATTTTGACTTTTGATCTTGTCTATGTCTCTTTGCCCCATTGTTAATTCTGAGATTCAAACCCATAATGCCTTGGACACACAAGCTTGCCTCTGTTATCTCACCACCGCTACTCGTCATTCCATATTCAGCAGATAAGTGATTAAATAAATGATTAGAAGGAGCAGGCAGAGAAGTAAAACCTGTAACAGACAAGATAAGACTGCTTTAAAGTTTCTTTTGTTTAAAATGTCAGAAAGTTTAATCTTGTATCCCCAGTGAATTTATTACTGTAGCCTTGCTGCTTAAATCTGCAAAAGCATGGTATGCATTCGGAAGCTGCTATTCAACATTGGCCCCCTCACCTGACTACAAAACTCAACATAAGACAAAAGTATAATGGTCTCAGAAAAAGCTCTATGGGCTCAGCATACTGCAGCTCAAAGGGAAAACTTGGAAATCCCAAGAAGAAGGTCCTAACAACCTTAACTTAGGCACAGTAGTGTGTACGGCATGGTCATCAAACCATGTTGGAAGACAAAAGTGTTAACAGCTGTTACGAACTTTCACACTTGAAGGTAAAGTGAAAAGCTGGCCATCATAGAGAGGCTGGAGAGATGATAATAGAGATATCAATGCACAATATTTGCCAGCGGCACTTGTGGCAACGAACCTGGAAGTTTTTCACCGACGCATCGCAGCATTTCCGAGTAGCGTTTAAGCCAATGAACCTATACGTTTTTCACCAACACATCGTGGCATTTCCCACCGGCATTAGAGCCACCAAACCTGGTTGTTTTTCACTGACACATTGTGGCATTTTCTGGTGGCATTTGAGTCCCCAAGCCTGGGTGTTTTTCCCTTTTTTTGTTTTTCGCTTTTGTGCCACCAGCATGGGTATTTCAAGCCAAAACATGATTTTTTTCCTATCCATAACCAAGGAGTTTTTGTGCCTAAACATAAACACGTGTTAACAGCAATGTTGCTGAGATGTAGACTTTTATGGTTTTGGTTACATAATAATGTACAATGTCAGGCTGTTCTCATAAATGTTTTCCTACAAAAAGTAATGCACCCAAATTTGTATATATCCCACGTATTTTGAAAGGCTGTGATCACGTGACAAATGCGCTCAGTGGAGTAAACAAGGAAGCAGTCCCAGGCTGTCTGGTTAGGTAGATTGGAGTGGTGGATGGGTCACTAAAAGGTGGACTTTTCCACGGGTCTTTCCCTTGGAAACGCATGTTTGGAACTGTGTGAACTTTGAGTCATTTTAAGGTACCTCATCATCATAATGAATCTTTTCCTAAACCTAATTGGTAACTCTACTTGTCTAAACCTAAAGACACCCAACTATGTTTCTTTTCCTAAACCTAACCACAGTAACTTTGTGTTAACTATAACTGTACCTTAAGGATGTAATGTCATTTGTGGGGTGCTAATTCATAGGATATCATGCAGACCGGTCTTCGGACCGGACACGTTGACAATGTACTATAACTGTAGTTTGCAAAAACATACAATGTGAATATTTTTTCTGGTGATTTGGTTGAGTTTTACACTTCTCACTTGCATGCATACTACAAACATGCTACATGGGTTTAAAGAGTTATAGATGCCTTATGGTGATTCCATGATTTCATAAGTATTTCTTGGATGAACCTTTCAGTACTCTTCACTCTTTGTTGGTACTATTTAGGTCTTTGAAAAACCCAGGAACTTGTCTGTAAGTGCACTATCTATGCTAAACTAAACTATGAAGATGTGAAAGTGGAAAGGCTGTGCTTTAAAGATAATTCAGATATATTGTGGAGTATAGATGTAAAAGGCAGTAAACACACAGAAAAGCAGCTGTACTTAACCATCAATAAATGTAATTTAAAAAGAAATATAGGAGCCCTTTTGAACCCTTTTCCGTTTGATAATGTCTAACCATCTTCTTTTATGTTGAGAGTTTATCCCCGATAGCCATAACTGCAGCACTCTTGTGTCGTGGGAACAATAAACCTCCAGTAAGTGTTCACCATGCTCTAAAAGCCCTCGCCCTTAACTCTAAAGCTCCTCCACACAAAGCAACTCCATGTTCCTAATGGAAAATATCGCCTGATCCTATCCCCTGATGTGGTCAATGCAGCCAGTAATGGGTACACATTGCCTCCTGGCAAAAACCGATGATGAATAGACTTCTGCGTGGTGAGGAACTTTGACTGTGTCTGACTCCTGTGGGCTCAAACACTGTGTTCTTGCTTTGTTGGTGTACAAAAGAAACAAGATACTGTACCATGCAGATGCAACATACAACATTTTTTTTGTGAGGAAGTTTAGTTTGTGCAGGGCCACCAAAGAAAACACATCACACACGAGGGATGACATAAACATTGAAGAGCGGACAACACTGAGTCATGTAGGGATGTTGTATTCCCATATTAATCCAACAAGCTGTTGTCTGAGGGGGGGGAATCAATGAAATATTAACCTTGATTATCTGCAGAGATTTTGGAAATGAGCACTGGCTTGTACAGAAAGATATTTTTTTATATCTGAATTAGTTAGTAATTAGTTCCACCTTTTGTACCTCAAAACAGTCCTTTCTTGATTCTGATGTTGTTGTTGATGTATCTTTTTGGCCTCTTCCTGCAGTGATTTTGTTAATCGCTATTGATTCTCCCTTAAAATCAGATATGACAAATCTAAATCACAGTACTTGAAATGCCTCAGTGCACCTAAAAAGTTCAAAGGAATATCTTTTACCTTGTTTATTTTTATGCCTCCGTGCCGGGACAGCCATGGCCAGAGGTATTATGTGTTCGGGTTGTCTGTCCGTCCATCCGTCCATCTCATCCTAGTGAACACAATGTCTCAAGAACGCCTCAAGATGATTTCTTCAAATTTGGCACAAATGTCAAATTGGACTCAACAATGAACTGAACTCAAGTATTTGATGGTCAGAAATCAAGGTCACTATGTGACGCACTCAGGGTACCTTGCACGTCATATCTCGACATGGAAAGTCCATGACCAGATGTCGATATGTGGTGAGGTCGGAGTGAGAATGTGTTGTCCAGAAGCTCCTTACCCTCTGAGCAGAGGACAAGATCAACCACCCCTTAACAGGGACAGTAAATTATTGTCATTATTATATTATGCCATTTTTATTGTTCATAAAGTGCTGACAATGCCTATGCAGACACTGTTGTGTTACGCCTCTTTTGCTTCATTACACTGCCTTTGCTTTTGCTGGAACACTGTCAAAAGCAAAGGCAGTGTAATGAAGGATCTTTGTTGCGGCAATATTGTGGAATCTGTGTAAAAAAGGCAATAGTTTCAAATTGGTCATTTCTAATTGGCAAATCGAGCAAAATGGTGTGTATTTTTTTTTCTTTTCATTCACAGCCCTGCTTTAATATTTATGTAGATAAAAATGTTGCAGTTCACTAGCTAAGTTTTTGTGGATTACATTTTCAGTATGTTTTGGCCCTACATAGATGCTCAGAGGTGTTGAAAGTGACAGTCTTTCTCAGAGTGTCTGCTTCAATCCCAGGATTACCTTGGTGGTAATACAGGACAGAACATTGCTATTGAGTCATAACAAATACTGTAAGACTGAAATCTATTTTAATCAACACAATGCATCGACACGTGGGCTCCCCTGGAACAATCCCGATAGGATTTAGACTCGTACCATCCGATGAGATCTGACATGTTAAGATGCCGGGCACATACAGCTGTGAAATCAGATGAGGATGATGAGCAGGGCAACCATGTGCTGAACTACAGTGATATGAGCCAGGGGATTATGGGTACGGTAACTGCAGGGCAGGCGGTGCAAGAATACACATCTGGGATGGAGATGATTTAAACAAAGAGGTCTGATGATGGATAAATCAAAGGACAGATGGATGTGTAAACCAAAGAATGGGAGGATAAAAAAAGTCAAGGCTGACTGGTGCATTGCAGTGGCAGAGCAAACCATTTTCTTAGCTCGTCCAAAGAGTGCTGTGATAGAAATCAGACCTGACCATGCCAGAGGCTGGAGACGAGACACACTCGCGCACACATGGAGTAACAGTGCTGAACCTCAGAAGGACAGTTTTTGACGCTAGCAAAGTTAGAGGGCCCCGTAACACACAAACACTTGAGATGACCTCAGGGGCCTCAAGTACGAAGTGGAGTCGACTGAAACAGCCAGACTGAGTTTATTAAATGTTTAAAGCTGCAGATATAACATAAATTCAAACATTAGACATATAGATTATCTGAAAGGAAGAAATGATGTCAGTTTACCAGGTTTTTAGGTAACTACAGAACATGAATAGGAAAAATTTAGTGCAGGAAATGAATGAAGGATTATTGGTAGTTTGTTGGGCATAATAAGACATTTTTTCAGTTTAACAAATGTAGGTTTTAGGGCTGCAAAGCCCAGCCAGAAGCCCAGTCAAGAAAATGCTGGCATTGATTTTCCCTACATTTGTAAATTTTAGAAGTATATAAGCTGACTTTATCGTTAGGAGGTGAAGGGATGGTGGTTAGTGTGACACCTAGGGAAGACACCTGCCACGCTGCAGACCACTGTTCAAGACAGCAATACCAATACCAATACCAATAACTTTTGTCGACCCTTGGTGGTCTTTATTGCACCAAACCTGGGTGTTTTTTAGCGACACATCACAGCAATTCCCACTGATGTTTGAGCCATAGAATCTGGGTGTTTTTGACTGACACACTGTGTCAAAGTAATGCGTTAGAGTACTTTGATTACTTTTTGCAGTAACGAGTAACCTAACGCGTTACTTTGCTGTTTGAGTAATCAAATATTTGAGTACATTTTCAAACAAGCCATCAGTTACTTCTGTTACTTTTAGAATGCTGGTCCTTCAGCTCCGAAACAGCAACGACTGTCTTTTGGTTCTAATAACGGAGATAACCTTAAACCTATCAGTCTGAAAGAAGTCATGAAGCTTGTGGCTCGCTACGTGGCAGAAGAAATGCTGCCGCTGTCTACGGTGGAGTCTAAAAAAAAGGTGGAGGAGGACTCGCTGACAGACAGGTCAGACTCAGGACTTGCATTATGCCTGGTACACACTAGTACTACACGACTTTTCTGCCCATTCTGAAAGTCACTATGTCACATTACATGATTGTGGAGTCTTAAAATTGTGCTGTGACTTGGCCAACATACATGATATACTACACAATGGTACTCACCAATTATCCCCGGTCGTCTTTCACGGCGTGTGTGATGTCATCGGGTTATTCTTGTCCTATTTTTATCACTTTTACTATTATTTGTGTCTGTTCATGTGCCAGCCGACATGTTGTTGTAGTCACCTAAAAGCATCAGCAGATGGCAGGAGCTACATTTGAAGTGCCGTACGTAAACATTCAAGCTACTAAATCCTCCACAACCAAGTTCCTATAAATGTTTCACAATAAAAGCCTATTTAAAAAATGGAGGGATTCTCTCAGCTGAGGTTATAAGGGGCTTTTGATTTGAAAGACATTCAGGAATTGTTGAGTTTAAAATGACAGCACGATATGTTAACTTTATAAAGACAACGGGAGCGGATAAAAAGTAAATATATAAACACACAGAGGGATTAATAAATAACGGACGGTCTATAATGTAGTTTGTTTCAAATGAAGCTGGGAGCCTCTGCAGTTGTGGTGAGTAAAAGCCCCGCCGCTATTTGTTAATGTTATTACTTTATGTCCGACCGTGAGGATGTACCATTGTTTGCTAGCTTGATGCTAATGACAGTAACGTTAACTCAGCGGGTTGACAAAGTGCCTCTGCTGTTTCACACCATCATTTCCCCCTTTTACTCTGTGTGGTAACATCCCTAGAGGAAATATTAAAAACGCTGGGGTGTTGTTGTCATACAGTTGTCTACGGCAGCAGATCGTTCTGTGTTTCTACTGGTCAAAGTGACGGCTGTGATGGGAGAATTGGATCTCAGTGAAGGGCAAGTGGTCCATAACTTTAATTTTGGAGACAAAAAAATGTAGGCTTAGCGCCCTGTGGTCCATTGCCCAATAGGAAATGTAGAATACTCAAAAGTACTTTAAAAGTGCTTGAGTTACTTTTCTCAGGGAGTAAAGTTGGAAGTACTTTAAAAGTACTTGAGTTACTTTACTCAGGGAGTAACGTTAAAAGTACTTGAGTTACTTTACTCAGGGAGTAACGCAGTAAAGTAACTGGTTACTTTAAAAAAAGTAATGCAATAAAGTACTTTGATTACTTTTAAAGTAACCCTTACCAAACTCTAATTGTGTACACACTCAATTGTTTGGTCTTTTAATCATAATAGTCCCAAAATATTCAGTTTATCTGAATTCAACTCACATTTGTGAAGCTTAAATAATTGAAACTATTTATCAATTATCATCATTGCTGCAGGTTTTTTTTGCTGTTCCAGTAATAATTCAGCCCCAATATTAATTACTTAAACGTACATTATGCAAAAATTGATTGTTACTGTTTGTAAATGGAATCGCCAGCGAAAGTGAAAGTTAAAGAAAATCCCAGTTTCACTCTTGTTCTGAAACTGGCTTTGTCTGCTTGAAGTTTCACTTCTCTATATTTCTCTATATTCTCTATATCTGTGCAGTGTCCAGGGGTGCAGATGGGATTTTTGAACTGGAAGGGGCCAAGCTGTCAGCAAATGATTCCAACTCAATTAGTTATTTTGTGTAAATACATATATATATATATATATATATATATATATATATATATATACATATATGTATATATATCTAAAAATGAATATCTGCCACATCTGGGGAAGTCAACAGGCAATGGCCAGGAGGACAATGTTAACATTTTAAATCTTAGAATTTCAGTTAACAGTTGCTGCTTACTAAAATAAGATTATACATAAAAATAACAACATTAAAGATATTCACCTACAGCCTAGAATGCTGTTATTTTACATTTAGCCTACTTCAGGTAAGTCCAAATGCCTTCTTATTATTGACAGACTAGCTACTCAACATTACAAAACAAACATTTGCCACATCTGGGAAAGTCAACAGGCAACAGGCATAGGATATTTACATCTTTTGGTTCTTGAAAAAAACGCTGTGATTATTTTTCTTTCTTCTCTGGCTTCATGTGGCTGAAAAATCACCATCTCAGTCATTAGACAGTTGTATATGATCACTATGGTTACCGCTACAGGCACATGCACAGCTACCAGCTCCTCTTAGGACCCCGGGGTCGAGAATCGTGCCTTATGGTGCGTTACATTTACATTGGATGTTGGAACTCGGAGCTCCGACCAACATAACCTCCGAACTGAGCGCATCTCAGTTTAAAAACTGGGACATGGAACATGGAATTCGAAAAAATTGGACAGTTAATGAAATGAAACGAAAACCCCAACGTTTATGCTTGTAGATGCTATATTTCAAAGCTTTTCAGACTTCAAAATTCCGACTTACGAGTACAACTGAACGCACCATAAGTCATAGCACAAACACCGGGCTATCAATGGATCATCTGTGCAGTGTTATTAACCGAGAATTACATGGAGAATTGAACACCTTGCTTTCCCAACTCAGCAAGGATCTGCTCCAGCCTTTCCCCTTCTTGAATCGGTGTAATGTGGATTGATCACTGACAAGGCAACAGCCGCTGCCATTTCAACTTTGTGCTGCAATGTAAGTTAGCCTAACTAACGGAACATTGATCCTCTTTTTTACCTATGTGTAGGGGGGACAGTGGGGCGGACGGATCGGGGTCACTATAAATCTGGGGGGGACATGTCCCCCCCGTCCCCAGTGCCATCTGCGCGCATGGCAGTGTCCACAATCTTTGTAGCTTCTTTCAGATGGGTCTCTGCAGATAAATACACCTGCCTAGTATATTTATATAAGTAGTATAGTAGTATAACTAGTATAAGTTGATCAAAAGTTAGTTTGGCACAATGACAAAATGTACTACAGTAGATAAATGATTACCAATGACTTCAAAGTTACTTTCCGTATTAAAAAAAACAAAACAAAAATAGACAAAGTGTGTGAGTTCTGACATGAGAAACAGCTGTTCATGTGTCATTTTCCATTTCCATTTTCATCATCAGTCAACAATGTTTGATTTTCACCATGGCCATAGGCGGCGCTATTAAGAGGCTAGGGGAAGCTTAGCTTCCCCAAAATTGTCACAGAAAAAAAATCCCCAAATAAAATCATGATTTTAATTTTATTTTTATGTTTCAAATTTTATTTTAGATGAGGTTAGAGAGACATAAAAACGCGCACTTTCAAGGTATTATTATTATTAATATTTTTTTAATAAATATATGAAAGATGGTATTTGATAGGCGCAGGCTATCTGCGTCATTCCGTATGTAGCCTACATAGCATAGAAGCTAACGGTTTCGCCTCGCTAGCTAATCACGGACAGCAGCATGAT
This sequence comes from Epinephelus moara, assembly GCF_006386435.1. Taxonomy (NCBI): domain Eukaryota; kingdom Metazoa; phylum Chordata; class Actinopteri; order Perciformes; family Serranidae; genus Epinephelus; species Epinephelus moara. Next base: position 3,015,376 of record NC_065520.1, read on the forward strand.
GAAGAGAAAGCAGCAGAAAAGCGACATTAGACATTTCTTTAATGTCAAAATAAAAAATGACCGTCTGGATCCCTCAAACGAGACCCCTTCGGATCTTACCCAGGGTCCCATGCTGGAGGACGTTGAGAGCTGCAGTAGCACTTTAGCTGACCAGGCTCCTACCACTTCCCAGCGCCTTCCAAGCTCCGACACCGGCCACCTCCCTCCCGACACCGGCCACGATCCAGACACCAGCCGCCTCCCTCCAGACACCTGCCTCGGTCTACACACCAGCCACCTCGCTCCCGACACCGGCCTCGGTCCAGACACCGGCAGCCTCACTCCCGACACCGGCCTCGGTCCAGACACCAGCCGCCTCGCTCCGGACACCTGCCTCGGTCTAGACACCAGCCGCCTCGCTCCAGACACCTGCCTCGGTCTAGACACCAGCCGCCTCGCTCCAGACACCGGCCTCGGTCCAGACACCAGCCGTATATAAATAAATATTCTTCAACCCTTTCCATCAGTGCTGATCTTGCCCATGCCGAAATGGTCATGGTGAAAACGAGTTCGCGTGATGTCACGCTGGAAAATCTCAGAGCCACTGCCTCGACTGGATTTTACCCAAACTTCACAAAAGTGCTTAAATTGGCACTGTCTCTTCCTGTTGGGACGGCAACGTGTGAGCGTGCATTCTCAGCGATGCGCTGGGTCCGCAACTGGATGAGGACAACTATGGCCCAGCAGAGACTGTCATCTCTTTCGCTTCTCTACATCGAGAGTGACATAACTAAGAGGATTAAGCCTGAGGAAATTGTTGACAAAAACGACACAAAGGCCCCACGGCGACTGTTGCTTCATTAAGGTAAGAAAATTAATTGATTACTAATTAATAATTACTTCTGGGCTACAACAGCAAAATGAGTAGAGAATTAATGGAATTATTCTGCCACGACACCTCAGTTTGATGAACATCAGTAATACTATAGGCCTATGTATCTGCCTGTGGTTAAAGGTTTTTTTTTTTCCTGTCCCGTAGCTTCCCCATATATTCTGCCCTAGCGCCGCCTATGACCATGGCCAAGATTTTTCCCCAACCATAACCATGTACTTTCAGAGCCCAAATTGAACCAAACTGTAACCTGTAATGTCATTTAGTTTGGATGACAAGACTACTGCCAGACAGAAGTAAATGGTTGAGATTTGAGTCCACAGACATATTCATAAGTTGAAGCTGTTTGCAGTCCGCTGTCATCAGCATGTCTCCAGTATTATCTGTAAAGCATCAGGCCCATAGATATCACAATCAGGATACATTTTAAAATTGTTTCTTGTGTGAACTCAGTTGGCTCTGTGTCCGTTATCAAACACTGATATAAAATTGTGTTCTCATTATCTACCAGCCCTTTTTCTGTCTGTCTCTCAGCAAGAATAATCATGAACTGGGCAGAGTGTAAATCATCTTAGTTTGCAATAAATAGATGATTATCTGTTAAACATACAGAGATCAGCAGGTTCTCTCAAACACTTTGATAGAGACTTCTGCAGCCACATGTACCTCCCCCTCCCTGCTGCTCTCTTAGTACCTTTGCATATTATAATGTTTTGTCCTGCCTCCTTAGTAATTTCATTTTATAGGAAAAAAATAGGTATTGCATAAGTATACCAAAAAAACCCAGCAACAACAATTGCCCCTTAATTTGAGCCGGAGACGTACTGGAACGCTTACCAGGATCTTTTCAGAAAAGGCCCTGGTGCGTTCCAGAACTAATTTGCATGGGTCTAGAACATTTCACATCTAAAAACTACATACAGTATTGGCTGATGTCACTAGTGTTGCAGGGTCAAGTACCGTAGTACTACGTTGCCTCACATACCACTACTGTGGGATAAGTTCAAAGTCCAATCTCAAGAGGGTGAGTGTCCATGCGGCATCCAATAATGGCGCGCGCTGGTCAGTAACGGTGCGCGCTGGCCACCTGGCACTCAATATGCTGCTGTAGTGGTTTGTTTTCCAGACATGTGAGTGAGATTATTGAGCAGTCAAAGTTATTATTTATTTCTTTTTACTTGTCGGCAGTGATTTGTTTTCCACAGAGCTCTACGTGCCAGCATTTTACTGGCATTTGCGACTAAAAATAGTTTTGCGAGCAAAATTAATCATTCAGCATGCTGTGCAAGTACAGATTTCAACCAGCAGCAGAAACGAAAGGCGAATCCTGCCGGTTGTGGGTTGAACGGGGGTCACAGACAGGAATACGGCGGTCAAATAGCCTAAGGCTTACTGGCGACAGAGAAGTCCGACTCCAGGTCCAGTAGCCTAATTTCCTCTTTCGTTGGTGTCATGACGGCCCAGTAGTACCTGGACAACCAAGCCGTGGCGGCACGCAGGTATGTGGCGTGTCAGAGGAGAAACGAGCCGTTCACATTTCTCTCTCTGTGTCAGTAACGGTCCACAAACCTCACCACACTTTAGGGACTGTTCTTTACTTATGAAGGGACTGTTCTTTACTTGTCAGGGGAGGAGGGTGGCTGGTTGTTTTTTATTTTATTTATTTATTTTATTTTGATCCCCCCTATGTTAATCACTTATTGATGCTGTTTTTGAAGTATGAATAAGTCAATAAGTAATTTATTCCATTGAAATATCATTGATGTATTATAGAAAAGTGATTTATCTTTTTATAAATGACAAAAGGCACATCTGCCTCATTTTCGCTGTGGTATCGTGATACTACTCAGAACCGTGATACTTTCACTGGTATCGTACCGTGGGTCCCAATTTTGGTGCCGTGCCAACACTAGATGTCACAACCATTCCATTCGGAGCTGCGCAGTGAGGCGGCTCGGGTACCGCTTAAAAAAGTGTTCCCCCACTTTTGGGAGTGGGGAAACACTGCTCTCTCAGAGGCCCAAAGTGTTCACCTACTTCTAATTTTACAAATTAAGCACTGAATGATTCCCATCCTCCAGTACCCCTCCCATGATCTCTATCTAGGATCTCTTAAAATCTAAAGGATATAATACATGAATATATGATAATAATGTAAAAATAAATAAATAAATAAAAGCATAGTTAAGATAATTTTAATGAGCTGGAAAGGGGAGAATATTTCAAACATAAAGGGATAGTTTTTTGGCTGCAGCTCATGCTGGGAAAATATGCCGTTTTTCAAGATGATGGATTAACAGCTGATACATCTCATCTTTGTCCTTGTTGCTAAGCACTCGTTGCCGTGTTGTTGCTAGCGATTACCTGTCAATCAAACGTTTGAGTGTGACTGTAAGTACTTTAGGATTTTATATAGATGGGGGGTTTTTTTACGGTGTTGCTGCCACCTGGCCGCCCACTGTGCTTAATGATCAAACACAGCATTCATTTACAGTGATTTCTCTCTCTCTTGCTTTCATACTCTGTCTTTCTCACACACACACACACACACACACAGCCCCGGCTGCCTCCTAGCTGAAGCTGCCAGTGTGGCAGAACCAGTTGCTTTGACAAAGGACACAAGTTCCCCTGGGTGTCAGTAGGACTGAAGCCTTGATGCCCTGAATATACTGGAAGTGTCACTGTTTGCATGTGGCTGCCTGTTTGAGTGCCTGCATAGTGGATGCAAAGGGCCTGTGAGGTCTCCTTAGTCTATACTTGTGAGGACCAAATGTGCTCACAAGCATAGAAAGGCAGTGGCATGAATAAATGGTAAATTTAGGGTTCAGAGCTTCAGGTTACAGTACAGTTAAATGAGTGTAAGACAAGGAATCACATGCGCATGTTCAGCTGGGACTTTAACAGCATGTTCAGGCAGATTTAAGGGTTTTTCGATCAAAATGTATATGAGCAAAACAGAATGAGGAAATCTTGGATTGAGGTATTAAACACAGATATGAACAGATTTGGGAATATACTAATGAAAGAATGTGTGTGCAAGCCACTGAAATCAAAGTTTACAGTTTCAGTTAAAAGCTGATGTGCAGCGTAAACCAGTGAGTCGTTTGCAAACAATAACAAGGACAAGGCTGAGGTGAAAGAGAGCCAAATTTTTTATTATATTAATTATTTATGGCTTTTTGTGGAATGGCTGCACCTCTGTACCTCTGTACAGAGGTGTGTGTGGAGTCAGAGCCAGGAGTGGTGGGATCATGATGTGAATGGCTTCGAAATTTCAGGATGTCAAGGATTTATTTTAACTACAGTACTTCTGTCAGTGCCTCTCCACAAGACTCTCGCAGCAACACTTTATGCTGACTTTTCAGATGGTTTCACTGTCGCAGACAAATTTCCAGTGTCTAATAAAATCTTGAGAGTTTTACCTCAGCTGGTGCAGCCTTAGCCCTCAGTCTGAGCTGTTTTAACTCAGTCTTTTTCTCATCTTGATGTTCTGACAAAATTAAACATGTTTAATATTATCGTAAATTTTAAGTCTCGGCTCATGCAAATAGTGAAGTTCAGTGACGCAAACATCAACAACCAATAGCTGCACCCTCTCCAGCAGCAAACCGGGTAGAAAGTAAACATGGAGGGGACTCTTGTACCGTAGGAAAAGAGGAGAAACTGGTGGAGCTGTCAAGTGAACAAGAGTCTGTTAGATTTGGCATGTATATGATGCACCAACCAGCACTTATCTTAGTGAGAAATCTTTTTTTTTTTAAATGGTTCGCTTCTCATTCCCACGGTCTCCTCCCACTAAAACAGTTCAACTAACCAACAGAGGCTGGTAGAGCAACCTGTTCTCACTCTGACCGCCACCACTGAAAACCACCACTTGGTGAGTGACTTCCGTTATTAGACACCGACAGAAAAAGCAATCTTTGCACACTGGCATGACACACGGCCGGTTGCCAGAATTGTTAATGGTGGGACGTCGGTGGCTTAGTGGTAGAGCAGGCGCCCCATGTACAAGGCTGTTGCCGCAGCGGCCCCGGGTTTGAATCCAGCCTGTGGCCCTTTGCTGACATGTCATCCCCCTCTCTCTATCCTCACGCTTACCTGTCCTGTCCATTAAAGGCAAAATGGCCACACAAAAAAATCTTGAAAAAAAATAAATAAATAATTTTTAATGGTGTGTGCCGGTGTCAGGAGGAAACGCAGTGGGATAACAACAAAAGTAGAAGTTTAAGTGGGGCGGATAGGAGGGGTGGTGGATGGGTCCAGCAACCACTGATTTTCACCCAGGAGGCTGGTGTTTCCTTCCTGTAAGATTGTAAGGCCAAATCCTGGTCTTTTCTCCTAAACCCAACCACGTCTATGTGTTGGCAAAACATAATTATGTGCTTTTGCTGTTGAAGGAAAAAACATCAATTTGGGGTGTTGTACTGACGTAGTGCATTTATTTTGAAAGAGACTGTATGCAAACTGTGCATTTCCTGTGAAAATGGAAATGTATTTTGAACACAACAGATAATGCATGTAACAGGCTGAAGAACCACACCCACTAAATGTCTGAAATGTGTCTCAATCACAAACATAAAGATGTATCTGAGACGCAGCCAGACGTTTCTATGAATGAGGCTGAGACTTTTAGTGCTCATGTCTGTATGAAATTATAATGGGCTGCTCCATGCATTAATGAAAAGACTCATTTGTTTGTATCTGTGCACATGATGTTCTGCACACTCTTATAAATGTCTCTTCCTCTTGTCAGGTGTCAAACTACCAACCCCGTTATGTAAAAGCCTAATGTGTCCTGCAGGATGGACGTGGCCACACAGACATTCCTCATGGCTGCAGCACCATATGTGGAGCTGCTCACTTAGCCTATGCATGGCTGGCTTTCATCATTAGCAGAGAATTTAAAAAATAAATCTAATTAGGCCTCGTAATTTCAAGCATTTCCTCCCCACCTCCCCTCCAGTAAAGATCCAGCGGTTTTCACGGCTGCATAAATGTGTGAAATACAAGAAAAATTAAAGAAGGAACCCACAAATCAAAAAGCTTAAGTCATGTCAGGACAGTCTTTGAATTAAAACATCATAAATTAAACCGTTCAACCTCAGCAGGGAGTGTTTGTGATTTATAATTCTTGCCATCATCATTATTGTGTGCTGTAATTTGCATTCACATCTCAGAGGGATACTGTAAGGTAGCATAAAGCAGTCAGCTGTGGAAGATTGGAATGAACCCTGCAGCTCAGTGCTTTTTATATCAGGGACATATTTTCATTAATTTGTTTTTAAAAGTACTGTTTCAAGACGACTCACAAAGTTTGTTGAATAAAGATGATTTGGTGGATTTTTAGGAACAATTGAGAACTCTCATGTCAATATAGTGTTTGAGAGATTTTTTTTATGTAAGCAGCACGGCTTCAGGGATGTCCATCAAATCTGGTATGCTATTTTGTATTCATGCTCCTCAGAGGATGAAACCTACTAGTTTTGGTGATGCCTTGACTCTTCCTTCTGTGCCACCATGAGATTGACATTTGTGATTGTGAGGAACCTTTGTCTATTTAGTGGATTGCCATAAACTTCATGTAATAACTGTGCCCATCCCTTAACTGGTGTCAGGAGGAAACGCAGTGGGATAACAACAAAAGTAGAAGTTTAAGTGGGGCGGATAGGAGGGGTAGTGGATGGGTCCAGCAACCACTGATTTTCACCTGGGAGGCTGGTGTTCCCTTCCTGTAAGATTGTAAGGCCAAATCCTGGTCTTTTCTCCTAAACACTAACCACGTTTGTGTGTTGGCAAAACGTAATTATGTGCTTTTGTTGTTGAAGGAAAAAACGTCAATTTGGGGTGTTGTACTGACGTAGTGCATTTATTTTGAAAGAGACTGTATGCAAACTGTGCATTTCCTGTGAAAATGGAAATGTATTTTGAACACAACAGATAATGCCTTGACTCTTCCTTCTGTGCCACCATGAGATTGACATTTGTGATTGTGAGGAACCTTTGTCTATTTAGTGGATTGCCATGAACTTCGTGTAATAACTGTGCCCATCCCTTAACTGTTCCTCTCAGGCTTTCTGCAGGTTAAAAACTGTATTTGTCCAGAAAAAAAAAATTTCATGACCAAAAGGTTTGAGGTTTGTTTAGTGCCAATTAGCATGCCTAAGATGGTGAAGATTGACATCAGCATGTTAGCATTGTCATAATGAACATGCTATCATTAGCATTTAGCACAACATTTGTTCTTAAAGGTATACAAAAGATGCTTTACAACAAATGCATCAGAAGCTATGCCAGTGGTATGAAATGGTGTTTATGTCTGGTCTCCTCTGTGGCCACAGTCATCTCTCCCCCACATACCCCCACCTTATTCTGAAGCATAGTGAATGTCCTGTGGATGGATGAAAGCAGAAACTGCCCGCCCCATCCATGGGCAGGCGGGCCCCTAGCGTAAAAACACCCCTGACCCCAGTGCAAGCAGCCAGGCTGGAGGCCATGCCGGCTGTCCCTGTGAGAGGGCTACCTGATTGATCCTGCCAGTACAGTTAAGTAATGTTTGTTCCTTATTTTGTCACTTGCTTTTTATCTGCTAACTTAATCTACCCAGAACAGCAGCACATTTTCACTCTGACCTCATCACATATCGACTGGACTTTTCACGTCAAGATATGACATGCAGGATACCCTGAGTGCGTTGGTTGTTGATGTTCTGGGACGCCGTGTCAACCTCACCCTGTTACATGCAGTGTCTGTTTTCACAATACACTTCTGTTTTTACAGGAAATGTACAGTTTGCATGCCGTCTGTTTAGAAACAAATGCACTAATTTGGTACAACAACGTGAATTGACTTTTTTTACTTCAACAACACACACACATGGACAGGGTTTGGCTTTATAATCTTATGGGAGATGAACACTGGCCTCCCAGGTGAATCCAGGTCATCCACCCCACTAAGACTTTTGCCACCTTAACTTTTGTTCTTGTCCCACCACATTTCCCCCTGAGGCTGCTGGGTACCATTGTTGCCACATCTTATGAGAGTGTGTTGCGGAGACAGAGACAGGTCTTTAACAAAGTTAATTTTCTCCTGATGTGTCTCTCTGAAAAACGCCTTTTTGGTGCAGAATGTCCAGGAGTTATGTGGCTTGTGAAAAATGCATCTAATATTTACTGAAGTGACTTTGTGGCAAAAGAATCAGACATAATCTGTACACATGTTTACTTCTCTTATTGGAATGAAAAGACTCAGGATCTCCACTAGGGCTTTTCCCAAACTGGACCCTACCCACTCCCACTCCGGTGGGTAACTCAGTTTGTAGTCAGCTTCACAGCTGAACAAAGCACCCTTTATTAAGGTGTAGGGTGCAAATACAATGGCAAGCTTTGGGACAAAAAAAGGAACTGTCATAATTTTCGTAACCATCAGAAAAATAAAACTTACACTCATTTTATGTACTTCATATATAACCTCATGAACTGATCAATATTTAAATAAATGAATAAAATTAATTGATGAATAGAAATGAAAATCACTCCTTATCTTCTTTGGTTGCATTTCTTTTCTTTCTTTCTTTTTTTTGAAACTTGTTAAATACTGTAATTTACTGTAATTTTGGCGTCACATACCCATGCACAAAGGCACCTTGCATGACAACGTAATACGACACTCCTTGTTAGTTGATTTGGGACAGCACTTGATGTGGTGGACCCTCTATGTGTGCCCGGAAACAGAGTGATATTGGGTAGGGTAAGGGTGCAGGGGGGTGGTTTGGGAAAGGCCTCCAGTCTCCTAAATGGCAGGACAGTGGTGAAACCCACCCAGGAGATTTTTAAAGTGAGCCATCTCGTTATTGATGGCCTCTGGATATACAGTACTATACAATAATAGTCATTTACTATATGTAACATTATTATTACAGCATTCAAACTTGGCCCCTCCTCCCTACACTGCTTGTACATACACTGCAAGCTGCTACTGAAGGAACGTTACATTCATTGTAATGGAAAAGCAAATACTTCAGTATTTCAATCTAAGTGCCAGCAACTACCTGTACGCCCAACCCTGTCTCACTCCATAGTTGTCGAAAACCGATGATTGGTCAGGTACTTCGGCATCAGACACGGATGAAAAAAACATCCTTTCACATTTGCATTATATGCGGCCAGTCGCTGGTCCTCGTGCAACAAAAGCACCTGGTTTAGAAAAAAACATCATGGTTTGGATCAAAACTCCAATGGGAAGTGAACAGCAGGTTCTTGGGTGGAAGTCTGGGGTTTGTTGGATCCATCTTCCTCTACTCCTGCCCCAACTCGGTCTCACTCCAAAGTCATCAAACAGCGGTGCTTGGTCAGTGACTTCCGGCATTAGACACAAGGGAAAAAAGTTGTCCTTTCATGTTGATACGCAGGCATTTTTTTAATGGTTCCTGGGTGCTTAAGGGGGAAACGCAGCAGGACAACAACAAAGGTTACAGCGGAGGAAGTCCAAATAGGGCGAGTGGGAGGGGTGGTGGATGGGTCCAGCAACCAGCCTCTCACCAGAGAGGTGTTTGCTTCCTGTAAGATTGTAAAGCCAAACCCTGTTCTTTTTTCCTAAACCCAACCACGTGCATTTGTTGTTGAAGGAAAAAAAAACGTTAATATGTGGTGTTGTACCAACATAGTGCATTTATTTTGAAAGAGACTGTATGCAAACAGTAAATTTCCTGTCAAAACGGGAGTGTATTTTGAAAACAGACAATGCATGTAACAGGTTGAAGTTGACACAGCATCCCAGAACATCAACAACCAACCAGACATCGATATGTGACTGAGAATGTGTTGCTTGTTTAGTGCTCAGAATTGAAAGTGAATACCCACTCCAGATTCACTCTCGTTCTGGAAGGAGCTTTGTCCACTTTGAGTTACACCTCGCTATATTTTTTTAGTGCTCTATCTACAATTTCCGTATCCTCTCCTTGGATTCATGCGGCTTATGGTCTGCCACCTAGTCGCTACCTTTTTCTAAAGTCCTGATTTCACTTGCACGGGCATTGCTGCGTAAAAGTTGTGCCCATAAATGTCCCAAATACAGCAAAATAAGAAAAAATGAGGAATACAGGCAGAGGGCAGAGTCTCTCAGCAGGTAAATAAATCTGCCACACTTCTAGTGGGCCATAAGTGATGATTGAGAGAGATAACCTTTGAATGAGTCCAGATATTGCTTTATGAAAATGCTGCATGCGGTATACCTTTAAATCATGTGTATTTTTTTGAGTTTTGATGTGGAGTCTGTAATGTCCTCCACTTTCCCCTCTCATTGAATACATCCTGTGCTGTGAGGGGGTGGACTCTGGTTAAGAAGCTGCTGATGCATATAAAACAGACATTCATGTGAGATGTTGTGGTGTGTTAGATGTTGGCATGGATGTAATAAATACTCTGCATGTAGGAAAAATATAGACATCAGTATTAGCCTTTAAAACCCCATGTTGTTTGACAATAGGTCCTTTAAAAACAAATAATGTATTAAAATGAATAGTAAAACCTGGTCATAAAAACATGGCAGAGATAGGAGATTGTGAGCAGTAAATTTATCCTATGAATGAATGCTATTCATTTCCTATCATGTTGTGTGATATATACTAGTTCTGCTTTCAGTGTTAAATATTTTGACTCCAGCTGGATGCAGTTAACACCACTGATGCTGCACAACCCCTGAATGTTGATTGCTCACATTTCACAGACCAATCATACTGTATATCTGCACAGTGATGTGGTTTGGCCTCGTTTCATTGGGCCTGTACTGGATATGTGTGCTCTGTTGGAGGAAGACGTGCGCTGAAGTTGGTTGACTCATAATCTTGGTATTGCCCAAAGGACAAATAATGTTTTGCAGGCTGCTAGCTCCCCTTGGTGGAGAGATTTAGAAGAAAACAGGATTCATGTTCTGTGTGTGGTGTATGTCTTCATTCAGAGGTGGAGACAGAGATGTGACATTGAGCAGGACCATGAATTTAATCACATTTACAGATAATAAAACATGCAGATGATCAGCTCAAAATTAACTCTTAAACATCAAAGACGAAATGTCAGACAGAAACAAGAAAGTTCCCATCATATTTTATCCTTATTTCAAGCAGAGGCTAAGCTTAATCCGCATCTTGACTTAAGGGCTTTTTTCTGTGTTAAACAACAGAAACACATTAGCATACTGCAATAAACAAGGGAGTAAAAGTTGATCTCTCCTGGGAGCGCAGAGACTGAAAGCAGTAAAGTGGAACTTTAACAACAAACAAACTACAGCTGTAATAAACTGGTATTTCAGAGCTACAGTAATGCTCTCTAACCTTGGTGAGAGTGAGAAACTTAACATGAGCACAATGTTTGACCTCCAGAGGTGGGACCAAGTTATTGCTTCGCATGTCATGTCAAGTGAGTCTCAAGTCTTTGCACTCAAGTCCCAGGTCAAGTAGGTAAGGCAAGGTAGCTTTATTGTATAGAAAAATTCATATACAAGGGCAATTCAAAGTGCTTTGTAGAGCAATAAAATATAAAACATAATGAAGGATACAGATTTACAATAAAGGAGTAAAGATATTAAAGTTAAAATAAATTATTATATGATTTACAATTAAAGAAACCACCATTTAACAATAGCAAAAGTACAGACATGAGGTGCAAAGATAAAATGATTTTTAAAATGATTTAAAATTGAGTTTAAAAATAAGGTTGCAGTCATTACAGGGTGGAGCTTTGACTTAAAAGTGGTCAGAGTTGAGGCTGTCTAAGATTATCTGGAAGGTTATTTCAGGTTTATGCTGCATGATAACAAAACGCTACTTCATCATGTTTTGTTCTGACTCTTGGGACGGTAAGGAGGCTGGCCCCAGATGTTCCAGAAGGTTCATATGTCACAAGCATGTCAGAGATATATTTTGGGCACTGATCCACAGAGTGATTTTGAAATCAGTTCTCTGAGTGGGAGGTAACTAGGTTAAGGATTTTAGAACTGGCAGCAGAGTTCTGAATAAGGTGAAGTTGCTGAACAGCTTGTTAATAGTAATCTAGTCTACTGGAAATATAGGCGTGGGTAAACGTTTCAAGGTCTTGCTTTGACATTATTCCTCTGACTCTAGCAATGTTTTTAAATGGTAGTAGGCAGATGACGTTAAAACCCCTCCAGTTTGCACATTCACGTCTCAGGGTATGGTGTCCTGTTAGGATAAAGGGGTGGGACGAAGTGTTGGGGCTACATGGCCCCCAGGCCCCCCCCCCCAAAGCCTTTTTCCCACAGTCCACCATTTTAAAGGAGACATCTGTAAAACTGTTGACCCAACACATTAAAGTGCAAACAAAGTCAACTATGAATCTTTTTATCATGAATTTTTGATTCATGGATGTTTTACAATTGTAAGACTTTTAGAAAAAACTATTCAAAAATCTCAGACATCAAAAAGTCCATGAGCCGAGTGGAAACTTTTGGGCGGGTCCAGTGGGAGAAACACTACTGCTTATACTCAGTGGGCTGTATACTGCAGTGGTAAACTTGGAAGCTGGAAACTTTTTTTGGCGTATGTGCCAAGCAAGCAACTCCATTCAACTGAATAGGCACCATCTTTGCATCCAGTATGTAGGGCAGGCGTCGGCAACGTCTACTATCAAGGTAACACAGCCTTTTAAGTCGAATAAACATTACTAATAGATCTAAAAGAACAGTCAATATATTTTAGCACAAGGTGGCTACCCTGCAGTGGGCTATTTTTAATTATTTAGTACTTTAAAGAAAACATATTTGTCAACACATTATTAAATTCTCTATTTTCCTTTTTTTGGATTTGGAATCCACAGCTAGCCTAGCTAGGAAGACCCAAGACTACTGTGGGCATCTCTAGTTATGTTTTTAGGGGAAAAGGCGCCAGGCCAGACATATGACTCTCATTTTTGTTGACAAAATGTTAAAACATTTTTTAAAAATCTGTGTATAGACTACACAATTTTATAGCTGAAGAATATAAGAATCACTTTAGGCTTACAACAATAAATGAAAATTAAAATGTTAAAAAAAAAAGGTCATGGAGACTTCGGTGGCTGCCCAGGCGTGATGCGCGTGTAGTTCTGAGCTCTGTCTCAAAAGTCCAATAATACACGAAATATCCTACAATTCGGAAACTATTCTAGTTTAAATTACGTCTGAGTATCGCTACAAAATGTCAAGCGGGAGAGGAGCGAAGAATAAATCATCTACGGACGAGACAGCGGGCAAAAAAAAAGTTTTGGGCCAAGAACCGGAGGACACTTCAAACGCAGCCATCTTGTTAGCATTGCGTGAGCAGGAAGAAAGGCTAACCGGAAAAGTTAAGTTGGCTGTGAGAGAGGCAGTCGAGGAAATGCTTGCCGGTGAAATCCAAGCCCTGAAAGCTATGATTGAAGCCTCCAACTCGGCAGTGAACAAACTCAGCGGAGATATCGCACAGCAAGCCGAGGTCGGTAGAAAGCTGCAGGGGAGGCTAGACGCTACATCGGCTAACGTCAGAACGGTGAAACACGATGTGGGTGACCTCCAGAAAGAGCTACTGAATCTGCGCCAGAAAGTCGCTGAGATGGAGGACAGATCACGGAGGTCTAACCTCCGACTTGTCGGCCTGCCAGAGTCAGAGTCGGTGAGAAAACAGCTTGCCAACAGAGGACTGCGGCCGTTCCTGAGATATCCAGCAACCCTGAAGGTTAGACACAACGGCTCACTGCACTTTTTTGAAAGTGTGGCGGATGCGGAGGCATTTATGGCCATGCTCGACCGGAGCCCTCGCTTGACGTCCAGTGAAGCTGGCACCCCCCGCGTCTCTTTCCCCATCATATCGGACGACGAGGGACCCTCGGCGGATACTTTTCCCGCTCCAACTTGACCCAAACAGCGGATTACTTAAGGTTTCATGCTGCTTACTCTCCTCTCGACTGTACTAAAGATCTGACCTAGATTTACTTAAAAGAGGTAGTGTGTATAGAACTTTATTTTACACGTTTATGGCTGTATGACTAATATTTCTGATGTTCTATAAAGGCCATTACAGGTCACTGCGGACATTGTGACAAACTATAGTTTTGATTAGTGGTGATTTGACATATGATGAATGAAAATGTGCTTCTTTTTTTTCACCCACCCTGTTTTTAATTTTTGTTTTATATAAGCATACTACCTCTTAATACTGATTAAGTCACTTTAAGTATTCAATTCAGGTTAATGCAGACTGATTCTGAGGAGATAACCTGATTAGAGCCCAATTTTGCTTTACAAGCGGATAGTTTTTAAGTTAATGTTTCTGATACCTATACGGACTCGGACAGGAGACGTGTATCACTGTTGAAGCCACAGTTAGTCAATAAGAAAGCCCCTTTTTTTTTATTTTTATGTATTTTTTTTTTTTTTTTTTTTCTTCTCCATCCTGAGAGACCATTCATTATCTCTTGCGGATGGAATGTTTTGTTGTAATTGTTCTGTGTTTGTTGCCAGAGCCTTGCCATTTATGTAGAGACTGTTTTTCTCTGATCTGCATGTTTTACATTTGAGGAGCGCCATTTTGTGTAGACCTACATGTGATATCCTCCAGTTGATAAGATGGCACAAACTTGAATATGAATAACTCCTTTAATGTAATGTCGTGGAATGTACAGGGCCTGAATTCTCCAGTAAAACGCACCAAATGCCTAGAATTCCTTAAACGTAAAGAAATCTCCATTGCTCTGATCCAAGAAACACACCTGAAAACAACTGATATTCATAGGTTTCGGAATAGATTTTATAAGTGTGTTGCTCACTCTTCTGCGACAAATAGGACAAAGGGAGTGGCTATTTTATTCAGTAGGAAGTTAGGGGTGAAGGTGGAAAATTCAGGCAGTGATGACATTGGCAGACTGACTTACGTCTGTGTTACAATTAACAATACAAAAATTTGTATTGCCTCGATATATGGCCCAAACATCCATGATCCAAATTTCTTAAGCACAATTTCTAATACTCTCTTAGACTTTCCAGGTCATCAGCTTATAGTCGGGGGTGACTTTAACCAGGTGTGTGACACAAATTTAGACAAATCTGTAAATGCAAGTTCAACCCAGGACTCCCCTCGTGGGATTAACACCTTTATTTCTGAGCTTAATATTATTGATCCATGGCGCCTAAGGAACCCTTTAATTAAGAATTATACCTTTTTCTCGGCCAGACACAAGACATACTCAAGAATTGATTACATGTTCATTTCTGCCTCCCTGAATCATTGTATTAATTCCACTGATATCCTTCCTATTATAATATCAGATCATGCCCCTGTGTTATATAACTTTAAGCTCTTACCGACCCGCAGTAAAGATACGCACAGGTGGCGTTTCAATACAACATTACTCCAGAATACAGATTTTTTGAAAAAACTGAGAAATAATCTTAAAGTATTTTTAGAAATTAACTCAGAGACAGCAGCCTCACCCCAAATACTTTGGGAAACAACTAAATGCTTTATAAGGGGAGAGGCCTTGTCATTTGCCTCCCATTTGAAGGCGACCAGGAGGCGCAGGGTTGCGCAATTAGAAGATGAGATACGAACTTTGGAATTCGACCTAAAACAGCAGTTTTCCGAACAAAACCATTCAGCTCTCTCGGCCCTGAAATTTGAACTGAATAATTTGCTCAATGCTAAAGCTGAGTTTATAATTCATCGTACGAGACTCACATATTATGATCAGAGCGAAAGATCAAGCAAGCTTTTAGCTGCCAGGTTAAAACAAAATGAATCCTTTTCCACGATCAGTGCAATCCAAACACCATCTGGACCTGTCACCTATGACCCGGGTGAAATAAATAATACTTTTGCAGAATTTTATTCTCGTCTCTATACAGCGGACCCTGCTCCTGACTTGGCTGCCCTTAAATTGTATTTGTCAGAACTTAAATTACCATCACTGACTGACAATGATGCAGAATCCCTTGAAACACCACTTACTCTTTTAGAACTTAAAGAGGCATTGAGCTCGATGCAAAAAGGAAAATCGCCTGGCCTTGACGGGCTGCCTCCAGAGTTGTTTTTGGAACGGTCGGATATCGTTGGGCCATTGCTTTTAAATTCTCTTAACTATGCTTTAGACACTGGTTCCTTCCATCGTAACCAAAATACATCTCTCATATCAGTCCTGCTCAAGAAAGATAAATCACCTTTGAGATGCGGCAGTTACAGGCCGATATCACTTATCACAACAGAACTGAAGCTTTTTGCCAAAGTGTTAGTCAGAAGACTGGAGCCATGTGTAGGTAAATTAATTCATTGCGACCAAACAGGTTTTTTAAAGGGGAGACTTGCATCAGACAATATCCGACGCCTTTTCCATATATTACATGCATCAGAATCAGATACACACCCCGCAGCTATATTCAGCTTGGATGCGCTAAAAGCTTTCGATCGAGTGAGCTGGATATATCTGTGGCAGGTTTTGGAGAATTTCGGATTTGGCAAAAAATTTATATCAATGATTAAAACATTATACACCAACCCTTGTGCAATCGTACAAATAAATAATATTCTGTCCAAAACATTCTCTCTGCAGCGTGGAACTCGGCAAGGCTGCCCACTGTCCCCGCTCCTTTTTGCTTTGTCACTTGAACCACTAGCCCAGACAATTAGATTAGACCCGCAGATCTCACCCATCAGTATACAAGGTACACAACATAAAATTTCGCTTTACGCGGACGATGTATTACTTTTTTTTACTAACATTTATAAGTCTCTGCCTCAAATACTCAAAGTCTTTACGCAGTTCAGCCTATTTTCTGGTTATAAAATTAATTGGGATAAATCCCTCCTCATTCCTTTAAATGCCCCTGCAAAACACCTCACTTTACCAGTCATTCAACATATTCAATGACATAACTCCACATTTACATATCTAGGCATAATTGTAACCAATTTCTCAGATATATCACATGCAAATTACAATAAACTCAAAACGGAGATTGCATCGGACATTCAGAGGTGGTCTGATCTCAAGATGTCACTGCAAGGCAGAATTGCGATGCTGAAAATGAATATACTCAGCCGACTGAATTTCCTGTTCTCTATGATCCCTATGCCTCCACCACCTAACTACTTTGATGAACTACAGTCCCTGACCACTAAATTCATATGGAATGATAAAAGAGCTCGTATTCGCTTACACACGTTACAGCGACCAAAACACTCTGGAGGCTTGGCAGTACCTGACTTTAAATTATACTACTGGTCATTTCAAATAAAGCAATTGACAATCTGGTACAATGAGAATGTTATTACACCCTGGCGTCAGATAGAGAAGGAGATGGTAAAACCGCATAGGATGACAGACATATTATTTTGTGGGTTGAAACCTAGATCTGTGTGTAGAAAGTTTGGGCCAATCACAGGCAACTCCTTGAAAATTTGGTTTGCTGTCTAGAAACATATGGGATGTAACGTAAAGCTTTGTGACCGCTCTCCTGTTTGGCATAACTACAATTTATTACAGCATTCTGGTCCCTATTTTAATGACAGTTGGGCTTCTGGAGGAATTCACATTCTCCAAGATCTGTATGACAGAAATGGTTTGATTTCACTCCAAGAGCTTAAAGAACGTTATTCTCTCCCTGGGTTTCCTTGGTTCTTGTATTTCCAGTTGAGATCTGCAATCCGTGCCCATGGAGTTCCATGGGATTCACCTTTGCCCTCTCATCCGTTGGACACTTGGATTTCTTCTCGAACACCCTCTACTGGATTAGTGTCCGTTATTTGCAATGAACTGCTCTCTAAAAGTGTTAAACCTTTGGGAGTGATCAGTTCTTGGAACCGTGAACTTGAGGGTCAGGGCTATGATCTGGACTGGGACAATATTTGGACCAACATACCCATCTCATCAAAGAATCCAGCACATCAACTTATTCATTACAAGTTTGTGCACAAATTCTATGCCACGCCATACAGACGCTTCACAATGAAACTGACAGATGATCCCAACTGTACAAAATGTGATCAGAACACTGTTGGCACATACCTTCACGTTTTTTGGGAGTGTCCCTCTGTGTCTGGTCTTTGGTCCAAGGTGCATAGTTGCCTTGAAAATATTTTAGGATTTCCCATTCCTATGCATCTCCCCCTACTTCTATTCAATGATGACTCTATTCTCAGTGGCAATACCGGATTAGCACAGAGGAAAGTTATATTTGCAGGATTGACTGCCGCTAAAAAGGCTATAATACATTCATGGTTTTCTCCGGACATCCCATCAGCAAAAGAATGGCTAAATCGTTTTAGAGACATTGCTCTTTTAGAAAGGTCATTGGCTGTCATACATAAAGCGCGAGCATCTACTGTGCAGGCCTGGGACGCTCTTATCAGTTCTCTTTCTGACATAACATTGCTTGCTAGTATATAAGGTGTTACTGTGAATTAGGTTGTCTGACTGCAAGACTCTCTGTCATCTAATGCAACGAGTTACCACTGGTGGGTCTGCAACTGTCTGTACTTTTTATTTACTTATGTGTACAATATATTTTCTCTCCTTAAAAATTCTTAGTGGCAAGGCAATGGCACTATGTTTGTAATATAGTGTTTAAATTGTTCAATAAAAAGTTTGTCACAAAAAAAAAAAAAAGAGTCATTCATTACCATATAATTTTTTGTTAAAGCCACAGGGAGCCACTGGAGAGGGGCTAAAGAGCCGCATGTGGCTCTGGAGCTGCAGGTTGCTGACCCCTGATCTTGGGTATTATTACAATATATATTTTTCAGAGGCACAGGCGGCAAAAGAAACCCCTCCTGGGCACTGGTGAGGTACCCTTGAAGCAAGGCACCGAACCCCCCAACTGCTCGGGGCGCCTGTCATGGGCAGCCCCCTCACTCTGACATCTCTCCATTTCTGCATGTGTGTGTATTTCGGGCCTGTGTGTATATGTATATGACAATGGAGTGAGAAGATTGAATTTCCCCTAGGGGATTAATAAAGTATATGAAATTAAAAATTGTAATTAAATTGAATTTAAAAAAAGCCAAACATGCTCTGAGTGCCTGAGGTCTCCAGTTTGTGGTTGTAAAGTTTCATGAAGCTGTGGTTATCTTAGAGCAGTGGTTCCCAGCTGGTGGGCTGCGGTCATGAAGCTGTGGTTATCCTAGAGCAGTGGTTCCCAGCTGGTGGGCTGCGGTCCAAAAGTGGGTCACAGGTTCATTCTGAATGGACCGCAAGTGACTCACAAACAGACTTTATTTTGAAGTACAGTGAATTTCCAGCACAGAGTTTTCATTTTGAAGTGCTGTTTCTTGTCATAGAGTGAGTGACTAAGGGACAGCTACTTGACAGAGACAGCAAACTAGCTTGACAACATGGCTAAATGCAAGTATAATGCAAAATATATTAAACTGTGTGGACCTTGAGTTAATGATGAAGGAGAAATCTGGACCCTGTGGCTAGACCAGTTGGGAACTGCTGTCCTTGAGGTCACTTTCAGTTATTTTAATACAGTGAAGCCAAGTTTAAAAATATGATCTCACGACAATAAAATGGCTACTATGGGGGTAACACCATCTTACATGAATAAAACTGGGCTCATTGAAACTACAAGTCTCATCTTCCCAGTCATACCTGATTTATGCCATTCCAAGTCTGTTTAGGGACCCCAGCATGAAGAAATATTCAAATACAAAAGGCAACCCACATTTGGACTGCATGCGAAAAACTGCATGGTTTTATTGGCATAAAGGGGACATGTCTGTAAAGGGAGACATGTGGGGAGAACCCATTTTCATTCAGATATCTTTGGCCAGGCAAGTTGTTTCCTCACCAACATTTAGCCTAACCCTGGAGGGCTTTTAGCTCCTTCCTGACAAGCTATGAGATGGTGGTTGTGGTTGATGACTGGTACAAATGTATTCCTTAAATCATCTAACTTAATTTGGCAGTCTTCACTTTAGCTTCAGCCCTCTACAGCCTCTGAAAGACAGTAATGTCAACTGAAATCACCAGTGGTCCCGTGGGTCTCTAACCCTTTAACTTAAATATAAATCTTTATTGTAGCGACACAGACATACACAAAATCTCTTAAACGTGCTTGGTTAAAATGGACAAAATAGCTGACAGAACATGTATAGATAATAATAAACTTTATTTATACAAACCAAAGTTACAAAATGCTCTACATGGTTGAAGCAGGAATAAAACATTTCAGGACTTCATTGAAATACCCAACAATAATGTAAGATAAAAACAGTAATAAAACAGATGTGATATGTTGGAAATAAAACTGTGTGCTAGCATAAATAAATTTAGGTTTTGCAGTAGTGATTTTTGGGGGTAAAATAATCAGCCTATAAAGACATAAAATGAAGGTGTTACAACCTTTGTGTCTGTTTTGCAGGTTGCTAGAAAGCTTGAAAACTTTAAACTTCCTTTTCTGAACTTCAGTGTTTCTATCGATGCCTCTTTCTTTCCTTTATGGAGCACAAAAGTCCTTTCCTCCTGCGGATGATTCAGCTTTTTGTGGGGGATCCCGAGGCGTTCCCAGACCAGATGGGATATTTAAACCCTGCAGCATGTTCTTGATCTTTCCTGCTTTCCGTTTCTTCTCCCAGTTGCTTAAAATAACCGCCACAGGGAGGCGTCCTAAGCAGATGTCTGAAGTCAGCTGTCAACAAAAGAAAACACTCAGGATGGATAATTTATCTCACACATCTGTGACCCCATAGTCCTTCAAACAAAGCTATAAAAGTTTCTCAACTGCCTTATTAGTATTGATATATTACCAAAGCAGATTTAATGTGGCTTTTCTGACACCAGTAACATATATAAGGCTCTTTAACATCAGTTTAATGTCAAGGTGATTTAAGGTGTGTCAAAAAGCCACATTAAATACTATACTAAAGCATGATAACTCCTCAGCACAGACAGCTGAGCAGGTTTAAAAGCATACAGTACAGTGTGTGTGGAAAACACTGGAAAAGTGACAAAATTATGAAAGCAGCTCAACAATCTGCATCTGTGCGCACGCTAACAAGCACTTGATTTTTAGAGTGTGCTGTTGATGGTGACACAGAACAGGAGAAGCTGCTCACAGCTGCAAACAATCAAAACTAATTATAGGTGTTAGAGAGACAGCTGCAGCGAGATTAGGGAAAACAAAAACAGAAAAACAAACAAAAGAAAGAATCAATATTTATTATGTCTTATTGACGATCATGCTCCAAAGTTGTAGTTTGACATTCTGCAACATTTTCCGGATGTACAACATTGTAAAGTATGTTTGATTTCTTGGACACTAACTATAAACACTAACTGTAAGAGCAGTATAAAATCTGGCACACTGCACACAGATAGTATCTATTATGCAGTAGTGGAATGCAGCTATGGACATTTACTCAGGTACTGTACTCAATGAGGTACTGCACTTGAGTATTTCACATTTATGCAACTTTATACTTCTACTTCACTTAATCTCAGAGGGAAATATTGTACTTTTACTGCACTATATTTATCTGACAGCTTTAGTTACTTTGCAGTCTGCAAAGTAACTAAAGCTGTCAGAATCATGTTTCATGAGTTTATCATGTGTTTTTACACTTGAAATAAATGAAACTGTTCAAAAATGTATAAAATCAGCTCCACCTGGACCAACTACAACAGTAAAAGGCTACTTATGCATGAATGCGTCAGTGATATTAATCCAATATATAACAGGTTAAACATCCACAGGGGCCATACTACTTTAAGGCAGTGGTTCCCAGCTGGTCCAGCCACGGAGTCCAGATTTCTCCTTAGTCATTAGTTCAAGATCCACACAGTTTAATCTATTCAGCATCATACTTGCATTCGGCATGTTGTTGAGTTTGTTTGCTGTCTCTGTCAAGCAGTTGTCTATTGGTCACTCACTTTACAGCAGGAAACAGCACTTCAACATGAAAGCTCTATGCGCTGGGAATTCACTATATTTCAAAATAAAATGTGTTATTTTATAAACTTGACACATCGATGAGTCACTTGTGGTCCATTAAGAATGGACCCACGACCCACTTTTGGACTGTGACCCACCAGGAATTGTCGGCTACTGTTTGTAAACACGCTCGCCAGCAAAGTGAAAGTGAAAACGAACCCCAGCTTTGTCCGCTTGACATTTTGTTTGCTATATTTGCATGTTTATGCCTCTGCTGTGGCTGGAGTCATTATGTTTTCAGGTTGTCCATATGTCAGTGTATTCTCAACGGTTTGTGTGATATCCTACAAATTAGCGCCCCACGAATGATGTTACATCCCTGATGTACATTATGTAATTAACATAAAGTTATGGAGATTAGGTTTAGGCAAGTAAAGTTACTAATGAATGGGGAAAGTCCCCATTCACCACCCCAACCTGCCTCCTTACAAGTGCTTGGGACTGCTTCCTTGTTAACTGCCGTCAGGGCATGGGTCATGTGATTGCAGCCTTTCAAAATATATGGTATATGTACGAATTTGAGTGCATTGCTTTTCGTTGGAAAACATGCAAACAAGTTGTGAGAACAGTCTGCCATACGTCCGTCCATTCCATTCTTGTAAATGTGATATCTCAAAACACCTTGAATGAATTTCTTTAAACTTGCCACAAACGTTCACTTGGACTAAAGAATAAACTGATTAAAATGTGGTTGTCAAAGGTCAAGGTCACTGTGAGCTTGCATCTGTGTCATGCTCGTGAATGCAGATCTCAAAAAGGCCTTAAGGAAATTTCTTCAGATTTGGCACAAGCATCCACTTGGACTGAAGAAAGAACTGACTAGAATTTGATGGTTGAAGGTCAAAGGACAAGGTCACTGTGACCTCACAAGACGTGTTTGGCCTTAACTCAAGAATTCACACGATGATTATGACAAAATTTCACACGGTTGTCTAACAGGATAAAATGATGAAGTGATGACATAGCACAAATGCAACCACCACAGCTATGATCACCTTCATGGCGTGGTTCTTCTGGGAACCTTGTGTGCAACAGCCTTGCAAAGGTGATGCTGTAGCCTGTTATCCTGACAACCAGAGGAAGGAGGAAACCAAATATATGGCTAAACGCACGAGTGGCACTCCTCCGCGAGGAGGCACTCCTCTGCGAGGAGGCAATGCAGATGTCAAAGTGTTCAGAACAGACCATCCTCTGTGCGTCGGGGTCTAGCTTGTGCAGGCAGAGTGAGGGCCCAACTAAGGGCCCACAAAGCTGCACACAGGAGCCAGCTGCACATCCTAATGACATTTTATATCCAAAGGGTCAATGATCAAAACATATCTCGAGGCCATTATTCAATGTCTCATTCTCAGGAACAGAAGGGGAGACATCTGGTCAGGTACTGAATTGGTGATGCTAATTATTGGTGTCCACCTTGAAACTGTGTTGATTGTATAGATCATCTGTGTGTATGAAGCATCCTTGTTTTCACAGACATGGATGTTAACTGTAACTGCAACTTAACTGGTGCACAGAGTAAGTAAGTAAGTAAATTTTATTTATATAGCACTTCTCACAGAGAGGACTCACAAAGTGCTTCACAAGATAAAATACAAAAAATACAATAACAGAAACAATGTAAAATACACAAAAACAAATAAAAAAGTAAAGTGCAGCGAAATACAGAGATGATACAATGGACAATTAATGGAACGCAAGCCTAAACAGATGTGTTTTTAACTGCTTTTTAAAAATGTCCACGGAAGAGGTCGCTCTCAGCTCATGAGGTAGTGCATTCCACCATTTCGGTGCAACAGCCTTAAAGGCTCTATCACCTTTCGTCTTTAATCTTGTGTGAGGGACAGTAAGTAGGTGGCCTTCAGCGGACCGCAGTGACCTGACAGGACAGTGAAAGGACACCAGATCCGTCAAGTATGCAGGTGCTTGACCATGGAGGGCTCTGTAAGTGATGGTTAGAATCTTGTGCTGGATCCTGAAATTAACAGGGAGCCAGTGCAGGGATGCCAGGACTGGAGTGATGTGAGTGAACTTATGAGATCTGGACAGAAGCCTGGCGGCAGCGTTCTGGACTAGTTGGAGGCGGTCTAATGAAGTTTTATTGAGACAGGTGAAAAGAGAATTACAGTAATCCAGACGTGAGGAAATAAAAGCATGGATGATCATTTCTAGCTCGGAATAAGTTAACATGGATCTGAGTTTGGAAATGTTTTTGAGGTGGAAAAAGCAGGAGCGAGTGACAGTTTTGATGTGGTCATCGAAGAGCATGGCCTGATCAAATGTGACCCCAAGGTTTCTCAACTTGGGGCGCACATTTGCACTGAGGGACCCTAAGCAGCTGGCCACTTTAGATGCTGAGGCATCAGGTGCAATAATTAAAATCTCAGTTTTAGCTGCGTTCAACTGAAGGGAGTTAGAAGACATCCAGTCCTTAATTACATTCATACAATCGTACAGTGAGTCAATTCCATCGGTCCTATCAGGGTTAAAAGAAAAATATAACTGGAGGTCATCTGCATACATATGGTATGAGATACCTTCAAAATTGCTGATGACATCTCTGAGAGGGAGCATGTATAGCGTAAAGAGGATAGGCCCAAGCACTGAACCTTGGGGCACCCCGCAAGAAAGGGGGGCAAACTCTGATTTATGAGGGCCAACAGCCACAGAAAAGGATCGATCAGACAGATAGGATTTAAACCAATGAAGGGCGGTCCCTGAGATTCCTACCCTGTCCCTCAGCCTGTCTAAAAGGATGTGGTGATCAACAGTGTCAAAGGCTGCACTGAGATCAAGCAGAACCAGGATAGTGGATTTACCGGCATCGGAGGCCATCATGATGTCATTGGAGACCCTGAGAAGAGTAGTTTCTGTGGAATGTAACTGACGATAACCGGACCGAAATTTATCTAAGATATTGTAACTGTTCAACGCTGTCACTAACTGGTTTGCAACTTCTTTTTCTAGAATCTTAGATACAAAGGGCAACTTGGAAATGGGCCGGTAGTTACTAAGAACATCAGGGTCCAGATTGGGCTTTTTGAGAAGTGGCTGAACAACCGCTTGCTTGAAATGGCATACAACCGCAAAGTGGTGATTCTGGTTTCGGTGTTGTGTTCACAATTTTCATAGCTTCCTCTTGTATGTGTGCTACTCACAGTCTGATACTTGGTCGCTACCTTTTTATGAAGTCTGGACCATGTGGTGTAGTGGTAGCTGATGAGGTGGGTGTACTACCAGGTCCATGGGTAGGTTACCAGAGAGGAGGTGGGTATGCTCTCATATATATAGCCTACCAATGGCTTTTTGACTGATGGATGGGTATACTGTAAATGACCAGATAAAGAGGTGGGTATACCGTATTGCCCCCACTACACCAGAAAAGTCCAGGCAGAGGGCAGAGTCTCCACAGATAAATACATCGTCACACACCTCTTGTGGGTCACAAGTGATGACTGAGAGGAATTACTTCTGTATGAGTCTATACATTGTTTCTTTTTTGTTGTTGTTGTTATTGTTTGGTTTTCTTTTTTTTAATAATTACATGAAGTCATATTTTCAATGCAGCACTTTTACTTCTAACAGAGTATTTTCACAGACTGGTGTAACTACTCTCCTTAAGTAAAGGAATCCACCGCTGATAGTATGGAGTTTTACTATAGTTGCACTTAAAACAGTCACATTTTGGTGACCCCAGGTGGCAGCAGGGTTACATGTTTGCCATACTACATACTAATTGCATGTACTCTTATATGTATGAATGTACTACTACTACTAATAAGGTAGTGTACAAGAAATCAGAACAGTAAGCTGTTTTATTCTGACAGGAAATGAAGCAGTACTTGAGTTTAATGCAGTTGCATTGCAGTGCAGTTTTTTGAGTGCCTGGAGCTTTCTCTCTCTTTTCTTTTTTTACTTTTTTGCAGCTGTGATCAATTGTCCTCCATTGTGGGAGAACAGTACAAACATTGCACTCAAAAATCAAATGTTTTTTAAATTGTGCTTACTGACTACTGTGTCCTTTTACTAGTGTGAATACACTTAAAGGAACCTATTATACCCCTGGATATACTACCCATGTACCCACACACGCACACACACACACACACATATATATATATACATATATATATATATATATATATATATGTGTGTGTGTGTGTGTGTGTGTGTGTGTGTGTGCCCCAGCTGCAAGTACACTGCTATATGTCCATGCTAACATCAGTGAAACATGTAAAATTAGTTGCAGATGTTGAATTTTCCTGCTATGCTTTCCTGTATTCCTGCTGTAATGGTTGTGCAGATTTTGGTTTAGGAGCTTTTATTGGGATTTTTCCTCAATACAAAGTGCCCCTATACTATGTTGTGTTTACATTACGTACACTGCTACATGTAGCTACATGCTAACATCATGGAAACGTGTAATCTTGGTTACTGATGTCTTGAAGTGAAGATTTTGGTTCAGAAGCTTTTATTGGTATTTTTTCCACAGTATAAAGTATAAAGTATAAAGAGATGTATGTAGAATCATTTCTCAGCTGCAATGACAATGCAGAAACAACAAGATACAAAAGACCCAGAAACACTGACCATTCAGAGTAGACCAGTCTTTTTCAGGAGGGGGGCTTAAAGAAACAGCCGCTAAATCTAACATTTCAGACAGAGGGTGAATTCAGGTGTTCCAGCACAGACCGTATGGGAAAAATAAAGTGTTATTGGAATATTAAAGCATGCAAACATGCTCTAGCAGAAACCCAAAATACCAGTATGAACCTGAAAATGAACAAAATAGGTCCCCTTTAAAAGCTGAATAGAATAAGTATGTGGTATGGAATAGGGACACAGCTTTGCATGTTGAAATATACTCAAATTTTCAAATGTTTTCAGATGTTATAAGGACTGCAAATCATTTAACTTGTTTTCTCTGGATGGAGCACTAATTGGCAGCTGACAAGAATATTGACTACCTAAATTTCAACACTGTATTTCCTGAGAAAGTCCATACAGACATCCAACTTTAATTTGACAAGGACAAGTCATTCTAGATCCAGTTTCACTAAATAAAACAAGTGTAATTTCAACAGAAATACTTTCTAGTTCACCCCCTTCTGAAGGTTGTTAAGACATTTCTGTGCCATTTTGATCCCAGAAAATCAGAGCAAAAAAAAAAAATAAATAAATAACTTGCCGTGCCTTTGATCTCGAATCAATATGTAATGTCAGAAATGGCAAACTACGACTTTGCAGTGATATAGCTGAAATAAATCAGAGGCTGAATCGAAAAAGATTCAGCCTGAAGATTAATGATGTGTGAAGAGTGTCACTGAGTATCTGCCGCCCCACAGCTTTTTAATAAGGACTTTATTAAGCAGGTTGGTTTTTTTGACACCATATCTGGGACAAATGCCAGTTAATGCCATAGAAAAGGCTTTGCAGAAGGTTGGGAGCATGTCCTCTGTTTGTACAGTTGGTTTTACAAGCAAGGTCAATATGCTCTTTTTCCTATTCTATACAGTAGACGCATGGTTTCTCTAGCTGAAGTTAATATTATGAGAATATAACAAACTGAAAATAATTTGCTCTCATATGTTTTATAATGAAGATCTATAACCCAACCTCGTGATGTTACCATGGGGGATTAATTTAGACCGTTTTGCTGCTGCTTTTGCTCCAATAACAGTTTTAAGCTTTGAAAACTTCAGCACAACAATGCTACATGGATTTATGGTGCTATAATAATGGCATCAATAAAAAGTTTACAATGATCTTCTTGTACTAAATTTAATATTCCACATGGTGGTTTCCAACCTCGACCTCACTGCTGTAGTACAGGTTGGGCTTTTTTTTAAAGGGTCACAAGATAAATGTAAGGTTTGGGACTTTTCTACAATATTTATATATATATACATATATATATATATATGTATTGGGGATGTAACAATTACCGATACTACGGTAAATTTCGGTTAATTTTTACACGGTAAGAATTACCGTTTATGTTTAAATTAATTGCATTATCGCGGTGGATTATCAGGATATGTAATAACAGCCTCATTCAAGTCTCGCGATGCAGGCGCTGCGTGAATGCGTAGCATGTGTAAACACAAAGAATGAAAACATGGCGGAAGGTGGTGACAGCGGCGCTCAGGACATTTCCCCCCCCAACTAAACGCACAAAGTCTGAGGTCTGGGCGTACTTTGGGTTTCTGAAGAATGCCAAGGGACAGCTGGTGGAGGACAACTATCCTGTGTGCATAACATGCAGAAAGAAAGTTGGTGCGAAGGGTAGCAACACTACAAACCTGCTGGCTCATCTCCGTGACCATCATCCACAGCTTTACAGCCAATGCAAGTTATGCTATGCAAACATCAGTTATTGTGTGAGGGACTTCGGTTTTACTAAGATTGTCATAATGTGTAACTCTCGACGTATACGGGACATTTGAGCCGTATCTGTCCTCCTAAACGGCGACTAGGTTTACCGTTTTCGTTTAAGACACTTAGGAGCTAATACTAGCTGAGTAACGTTAGCTAATAGCCATATTAGCAGCTATGTTGCTAACGTTAAGTGTTTCAAAACGAAACGGAGCTGAAAACACTGAGCGGAGCCGACAGACTATAAACCGACGTAACACAACGCTAATTGAGATCAACTATGATTGAATCACTGTGATTATGGTTATTGTATGGCGAGCTAGAATCGATATAGACGGCCAGTTGTGCTTTCTTGACATAAGCTCAAGGAAACAACATAAAACGCTGCCGTGTTAACCTTTGACCGAGAGCATGCACTCCTTTTCTCATACAGGTAATCCTCTCACTCACATGCACACTTCTAATGTGTGAATTATTCTGTGTAATGATGACCATTGCCCTTAGGGTTTTTTTGGTTTCTCCTGCACATTTGTGATATCTATTCTATATATTGTATGTCTTTTGTTCTACTCTTGCATTGTTTTGTTTTATATATATTTTTCCTCTCGTGCTAATAAATAAATAATATATAAATTGTTTACATATTTTGCTGACTGTTAAAATGCACCAGACAAATAAGCTTTGCTCCTGTAATTTGTTTACATATTTTGTTCATTTAAAATAAAATTTTCTGTTGCTGTGCCAATCCCTTGCCCCTTTAATGTTAAAGTTTCATTTTAATATAAGATTTTGGCTGTTAACATTTTAGTATGATAAGAAAGTTACAAGATTTAGTGAAGTTATTTCAATATATTTATTTTTTGGACATTTTACAGTGCTTAAAAAAATATCGCAATATTAACGTTTACCGTGATAATTTGGTCACTATAATTGAGATATCAAATTTTCCATATCGTTACATCCCTAATATATATATATATACAAATGTCCAGGGCTGGGGGTGTTTGTACTGAGACATGGCAGCATTTCAAGACATATTTTTGCTGCCAAACCTGGGTGTTTTTAGCGAGACATGGTAGCATTTTCAGACGTATATTTGCCACCAAAACCAGAGGTATTTATAGCGAGATAGTGGCCAAAACCACGTATTTTTACAGCGGCACATGGCAGCATTTCCAGCAGCAAGTGTGCCACCAAAACCAGGTGGTTTTTTCAGACATGGTGGCATTTCTAGACATGTTTTTGCCACCAAAACTGAATTTTCAATAGTGAGACATTGGCAGCATTTCCAGATGATTTTTGCCACCAAAACTGGGTGTTTTTTGGCAAGACATTATTGCTATTTCCAGCGAGATTGTGCCACTAAAATCAAGTGTTTTTAGCAGACATCGATGGCATTTCTAGCCACAATTTTGCCAACAAACTGGGTGCTTTTAGCAAGACATCAGCAGCATTTCCAGCTGTGATTGTAGTGAGACACTGACGGCATTGAGAGCCATGATATTACGACCAAATCAGATGTTTTTAGTGGGACATCCGTGGCATTTCTAGCCTTGATTTTGCCACCGAAACCAGGTGTTCCATTCCAACACTTTTTCTTACCATAACCAAGTGTTTTTTGTGTTTTAGCATAACCACATAACAACCACAGCACTGTTGAAAGGTGAAGAAACACAGTTTCAACATATCCGCTACCTCCAAATGTTACATATCTTTGGTTTGAAGAAAGGTACAATGCCAACATTAATTTTCAATATTGGGTTGGTCATAAATATGTTTAATTTAAAACAAATATCCTCAAGTTAAGTAGTGTTTGAGTAAATGAACCACTGGTTATGGGATTATTTTAATCCAATACAGTGAAATGTCAAATGTAATCTGATTACATAATCAACAGTTGCCACCTAGGAACAAGCAGGTACTTCAGAGAGATGAAATGTGCACCACCACCACTCTCTCCCTCCCTCCTTCTTATTCCTCCTCCTCCTTCTCCTCCATCCTCAGTGTAGTGACAGGATTTGTAACGTCAGTCTCGTGCATGCCTCTTGTGTTTGTGTGTTTTCGGATGTGTGTGTGTGGTTGGCTGGAGGAGTTACCACCGAAGCTCCTGCAGACAGACATTTTCTCATCCCCCGGTCTTTCCATAATCTGTCAGATTAAACCAGCGCTGGATGAGACGGACCCCCTTTGCGCTCCTGCGTCTCCATCATCCTCCTGTGAGCCGAAACACCACCCCATTTTCTTCTTCTTCTTCTCTGTTATTTATATAAATCCAACAAACCGATGTCTTCTTCCTCGCTGAAAATGACAGCCGATCTGCCTGAGCGCTGTCCGCGGTGCTGAAACTCCCGCGACCTTCCACCTGCCGCGAAGAAAAGGCGGGTTTGATGCGTCTCCGGCTGACATTTGACGCAAAACCAAGCCCGCTAGATACATGCAGAACCGACGACAAGTGGCGGAAAGGGTCGAACTACCTGTTAGCTTCACCGGGCTCGGGGATTATGGTGCCTCTGCTGCGCGACGGGACTGAGAAGTGTCGTTTCATATTCATTCCGCATCTTTGAAATCGCAGCTGCATACCTACTGACCTACTTTGTGCAAGTTGGGGGAATCAAACCGGCGCAGGGGAGGAAGAAGAAGCAGTGCGGACTGTTGTTGTAAGAGATGAAGGTGATGTGGGAACAGTGGTGACCCCGTTGGGAAACTTCTAGTGAAACGCAGGAGAGTTAAAAAGAAGG
This sequence comes from Epinephelus moara, assembly GCF_006386435.1. Classification (NCBI taxonomy): domain Eukaryota; kingdom Metazoa; phylum Chordata; class Actinopteri; order Perciformes; family Serranidae; genus Epinephelus; species Epinephelus moara. The sequence continues at coordinate 3,046,306 of NC_065520.1, forward strand.
GAGAGAGGAAGAGGAGAAGGCGTGCAGAAGAGCCAGAGGTGCGTGCGCGGAGACAGAGAAGGTTATGACCGCGTCTCTCCACCTGGACCTCGGGCTGCTGCTGCTGCTGCTGCTGCTGGCCTGCTGGCGAACACCGGGGATGGTCGGAGCAAGTGAGACATTTTCCATTTCAGTGTGTTTTTCATTTTCGATATCGATGTAATGATCTTGCATCAAAGTGAAGTGCAGGAACAGCGTGGCCAGCCGCAAACATCTGGCAGAATTCAGATAATTTTGCAGCAGGATGTGATGCATGTGTGTTTCAAAGGTGTTCATGTGCAATAATACATTATAAAAACACAATATTTATCTAACATACTACAACAAATCGACCTACAAATTTACTGAAATGCATCATAGATCTGTTTTGGTTTGCCTCTCCAGCCACCTCTCGCAACAAAGACCAAATATCATAAAAGGCTGTATAATAATTTCAACAGACATTTTATGTTTAACAGCAATAAATAGGCTGTATGCTGGTAGGAGAAGCAGTAGGTGTGAGTAGAATCAATCCTGCAGGTGTTTTTTAGGCTACCCTGTCACCCACTTCAAGCTGCTCGCTCTTTGTTCAACATTTTCTTCTTGCTGTTGTCCAGCTTGTTGTTATTTTTTCAGTAAATAAAATGGACATTAAAATATGCAAATCTTAAGGCTGGATTTTGGACCAAAAAGCAAGGACATTAATGTCATTTTCAGTGTTCACAGTGCAAACTGCTGTGTCTTCTTCTTCACATAGACTTTTTCTGTGGTTTTCATCCGGCCCTTGATGAAAAATAACAAAATGAGCACTATATTTTGGACAAAAACAGGACAACATTTTGATTGTTTTCCCTGTTCTCAGTGCAAACATGTCTTTTCTGCAGAGGCATAGATTTCAGACATAGTCTCAAAAAAAGGAGCCACCAAAAAAGGTTGTATATGTTGAAACATTTCCAAAAGACTGTTCCAAAAAGGTTCTCCACCAGATTAGATCATCTTGCATATGCATGTGAAAGTCGACTTTGCTGCCATATAGTGAACTTTTTGAGCGCAGTTCTACATGATGATATCGATTCAACATAGAAAATAGGGTGCTTTAATGCTCCTTGAGGATGCCCTTGAAACCGGTGTCAAAGTGCACTAAAGAAAGTGTCCGAAAATGCAAATGCTCTTGTGTGTAATTTGTGGTGTCAATTTGTCTTAAAGGGGAAAATATCTAGAGAGGTTTTCAGAGCATTTACAACTAATTTAGTATTTCAGAAATGTGAAGATATAACATGACAACACAATCTGTTTGGGTCGGTAATGTTTCATGTACAGTGTAACCAAAGAACCCTTAAAAACAGGTGTGTTATGGTATTCAACAAACAGGAATGGCTGGGAATGAGGTTCAGACAATGGTAAAGATTTTGGGGGAGGACAGAGGAAATGTCCCCGTCAAAGTGTAGAACATGTGCATATGTTTGATCCCTGGCTCCTCCAGCCCGCATGTGGTAGTATCCTTGGGTAAGATACTGAGCCCCAAATTGCTCTTGATGGCTGTTCCATCTGTGTGAGTATGTGTAAATGGTTACTGAGTAGCAGATGGCAGCTTGTATGGTAGCCTCGGCTACCATGGGTGAATGTGACATGTAGTGTAGAAAGCGCTTTGATTGGTAGGAAAACTAGAAAAGCGCCATACAGGTGCAGTCCATTTACCCTACCCCCAATAAAGACATGAAAGTAGCAGAGGACTTTTATGTTGACTGTGTGTTTCTCAGGGTAAGTATAACCTACTGATGTTATACTCCTTGTGGTTTCTGCTCTGGTTTATTTGTTGAGCGCTGGATGCAGAGACTGTGCCCTTGCACAGTAGTGTCTTGGAGGGGAAACTTGATTTGGTGGAACATTTGCAATTGAAGAGGCGAGCACAGAAAATGCAGATAACAGATACAGCTCAACTGTCAACTTTCACTGATAGAAAAGACAAATATAATACAGAAAATCAGTGGTTTTATCCCTGGCTCCTCCAGTCTGCATGTCGAAGCATCCTTGAGTAAGAAACTGAACCTCAAACTGCTCCTGATGGCTTTTCTATTGGTGTGTGAGTGCAAGTGAATGGTTACTAAGGAGCAGATGGCACCTTGTATGGTAGCCCCAGCCACCAGTGTGTGACTGCGTGTGAATGGGTGAATGTGACATGTAGTGTAAAAAGCGCCTTGAGTGGTCAAAAGACTATAAAAGCAGTGCTGTCCATTTACCATTTTACCTTTGCCCCACCCCCGCTAAAAACATGAAAGTACTTTTATTTTGGCAAAGTTAAGGACATTTCCACTTAAAGTGATGCAGGAAAGCCACAACATGGTGCATAAAAGTACACCAGAGTGCAGGACATTAAGTGTTTGATGCTCAAAATTCCCTGATGAGGTCCCCCAGTCTCCCCTGTTTCATATGTTCCCCTGAAATCTGTGCCCTTGCTTATCTGCTTCATTTTCTCTGCACTGATTCATTTTACCCTTCAGTCGGTTGATGGTAAAGTCAGTCCAAACCAAAATCACTTTATTTAAGATTCTGGTGCAGATCCCAGAGTCTGGGAGATACCAAATATTCCAGTCTGAATTTGGGGGAAATCAATAAAAAACACAGCTGTAAAAACATATTTCACTCAATGTAAACACTATATAGCTTCAGTAAGGAGTTGGAATAAACTGATACAGAATAAATAAGTCAGACAGTGTGGAATAAGATCATTTTAACAAGCTTAAAGCAACCAAAGGGGAACAAACTTGATGCACACCTTTACATGAACGTGTTGCTTCCTCTTCATCTGTGTGATTTGAGGTGAGTAGGGGGTTTGCTGTACTGTATTTACGGCGTGTATTTCAACAAGACAAACAGCTGTTGTAAAACTGTCAAAACCTTAATTGAATGTCTATCAGGGGATTTGAATTTCAAAGCAATCTCCCTCTCACTCTCTGGCCTGTTTAATTAACTGTAGCAGGAATGCACTTAAATCATCCAAACCACCGCCGAGATTCCTGCGCTCTCTATCTTTATACAAGGTGTTATGAAAAGCAACCTTTGGCAAATGAACCCGAATCAACGTGCTTCTCCTTGGCTGATTACCAAGAGGTGGTTAATCTGTGCTTACGAGGCTCCGTATTGATTTATTCAATGAAGTGTGCCTTTTATATTCCCCCACATGGCCTTCACCTTCCCGCTCATGACATAAATACCGCAGCTTTACAGGAGCTCATCATCCTGCTGCTCTTGGCCTCAGGTTTAAAGGAACACTTTGCCCCCCAAACAACCATTTGAATATCAATAATAACTCACGCTGTGTTATTTGAATTTGTGAAGAGATTTTTTTTCTCACTTGCCTCCAGTGAAGAAAGACTCCAAAGTTCTTGATGAATTGAAGTCATGGGGGTCCACGTTTAACAGCAAAATGATATGAAAACATCCCTTTACAATCTCTCACACAACTCATGCAGTATAATCCAAGTCTCATGTATCTAGTCATATGCTTGGTACTTCCCAAACAGACAGTTCCCTCTGACAGGGTACTGAACTATAAGACTTGGCCAACAGACATGAAAGACTACATGGGGATCCACGACCAATCATTGCAGTTCATCTTTCATCAACGTGCATGTTGTCATCGGGTTATTCTTGTCCTATTCTTATTATTATTACTATTATTTCAGTCACTGTGGCTGCTCATGTCCCAGCTGAAATGTTTGATAATAATACATTTTATCTGAAGAGGCGCCTTTCAAAACACCCAAGGTCACTGATACATGAATTGGCAGCTGGCAGAGGGTACAGTCAGTGTTAAAGTCCATAAGTCAGTTTGAACAGGTGGGTTATGAGATGGGATTTGAAGGATGTTATGCTGTCGGACTGGCAAATGTGTGGAGGTAGGGAGTTCCAGAGCCTGGAGGCATTGCAGCTGAAGGCCCTGGCACCCATGGTGCTGAGGCGTGAGGTGAAGATGGTCAGGGGACCAGCCGAGGAAGAGTGCAGGGAGCAGGAGGTCAGAGAGATAGGGGCTTAGCTGTGGAGGGCTTTGAAGGTGAGCAGAAGGTTGTTGTAATTGATCCAGCAGCCGAGTTTTGAATGATTTGAAGCTTGTTAATGAGTTTGGTGGGAATTTCAGAGAGCTCTGCATTACAATTAGTGATGTAAGAAGTGCCAACAGATATCTGCAGCTACATTTAAAGCACCACATTCATACTATGCAAGCCACTGAATCCTCCACAATTTCCTGCAAATGTTTCACAATAAAAGCCTTTTTAGAAAATGAAGGGATTCTCTCAACCGAAGTTGTCATACAGTTGTCCACTGCAGCAGATTGCGTGTGTTTCTATTGGTCAAATCGACGGCTGTGACAAGAGAAGTCGTGCATGACAAAAAGAAAATCAAATATACCAGACTTTTTTGGGGACATCGTGAGGCATCCCAGACATGGCGTCACTCGTTGTCTACTGTGACACATTACACGAGATGAAACGCTCATTGTCGTTCATGATCCCAGCTGACACTGTACGACACTGCGTTGGGTTATAATCGGGCTGATATCCTGAAGTGTTAATCCGACATTAACTATGATCCCATCAAAGCCAGACTCCATTGGTAAAAACTGTAATTTTACCTAGTTGAACACAGGAGTTGCTGGTCTACTGCTACCTCGATCAATTAGTTTGTTAATGTTTTTGTGTGACCTTGGTGTTTGAAAGCATCAGTTTGAAGTTACCAAAGTCACACAATAGTGCAAACAAACTTAATGTTAGAGGCAACAGTAGACCAGCAGCTCTTCTGTTTGGTGAGATAAAATTACTTTTTTTGTCAAGGTTGTCTGGGTTTAAAGAGATCATAGTTAACAATGGCTTTTAGTTCAGTTCCCTGTCAGAAAGGGCTGTCAACAGATTTGTCTTCTTGAATTCGCAGTAACACAGGATGAATATTGAAATACAGTTTTTTTTTTCTTTTAATGTAGATTTTCATTTATGAAAAACAGCGGGGAAAAGCTTTTTCTTGATTAAAAAATGCTTCCAAAGGCAGGATGAACAGATTTATTAACACCATATATCAGCAGGCAGTCATGTCTGATTTTAAAAGATCTTTATTAACCTAGAAATATTGCTTTTCCAACAAGGACTTTGGCCAGCCTCACTAAGCTTTGCCACTCAAATTATTGCAGGACAAAACTGAAGCTCAGCCTTTCCAAGTTCCTAATAATAACAGTATTTACTGAATGTGGGGAACTATAATGAACAAGCTGCATTATGATCCATGATATGACGTTTACTGTTGTTTGAGTTGTACTTATCTGAATATTTTTGACAAAGAAAAGTAATGGTGGCATGGTGGGGCAGTGGTTTGCATTGTCACCTTACAGCAAGACGGTTGCTGGTGGAACCTGGGGTGGGGGGTTTGAACCCTGGGGTGAACCCCCCACTCTGAATTGTCCATAGGTGTGAATGTGAGTCTGAATGGTTGTCTATGTGTCAGCCCTGCGATAGTCTAGCAACCTGTCCAGGGTGTACCCCACGTCTCACCCAGTGTCAGCTGGGATAGGCTCCAGCACCCCCACGAATACCAAAAAGATAAGTGGTTATGGAAAATGAATGAATGAATAGAGAAGTAATTCTTGACTGTGGAAACAGTACTGTCATTGACACTGAGGTCCATTTAGCAGATGATTTTGGATCTTTTGGTTGTACCACACAAGTTTGCCCACTTATCTCTAAAGTGCTGATGCCAAACATGTACAAGCTCACTTTCTGTCACTTTCAACTTTTAGGCTAAATAAATACAATTATTATCATTATTATTATTATTATTATTATTATTATTATTATTTTTACAAATTATTATTTGAGAGGGCATTTTATACTGTCATGACAGGAAAAGAGGACAGAGATGCAATAAAGGCAATGTTACTGTTATGATAAAGACAGCCCTGCAGAAAGGCAGCAGCTATATCATCACATCATGATACAGAGACATGTTTAAGTATAGGCTGTAAAGGGAATGAAAATGCATTTTATTATTGCAGTCTATCAGGCTGTGCAGTGTAATAGGCTAGAAAAAATGGCAAATAAAAGCAACAGCAGCAAATTAAGGAAGAAGGTCTAATGTCAGTAATGCCCAATTTATTGATTTATAGCCATGTCCTTATTACAAACATTTTTGTTTTTGAACATGTGTAGCCTGTTATATAGATGTACTAATACATTTTTGTTCATTCACAAAAAAAGGTTATATATGTGATTTATATCTTGTTACCTGCAGGAACAGATGAGTAAGAACTGTTGATCAACTAATATGAAATATTTATCAATAGTACAGCAGCGATAGTTGACCGTTTCCATGGCAATGAGTAAAACAGTCTTGAGGGCTCAGAGTCTCGAGTCTCAGCCTCTTGCAGTCCCTGCCCTGGCCGACTTTACATGATGACAGCATATACGTCACACGTTGTACAACTGAAGTCCAAGACAGCTCACCCACCCCAGGGTTCAAACCCCCCACCTCAGTTTCCACCAGCAACCTTCTTGCTGTGAGGTGACAATGCTAACCACTGCTCCACCATGCCACCATTACTTTTCTTTGTCAAAAATATTCAGATAAGTACAACTCAAACAACAGTAAATATCATATCATGGTTTTTCCCAGCTGAAAACCTTGGACTGAGAAGAAAAGCTGTTCGTTTTTAGACCAAAAATTCTACAATGGTTTTTGGAAACAGCGCTCAAAGAGTAAGGCTGAACATGTGCATCACAAAGGGGAGCATAAAAATGCACCAGCTGCGACCGCGGGAGGTTTTTATTGAAAGAAGCAGGGCAAAGAGCTTCTTTATTCATGCAGGGAGGGCTTTCGTTCTGCTCCACTCTGCTCCACATCGCTGCTCCTCTCATTGTTTATTGTCGTTATTTATTCTCTTTGCTCGCTCTGATCTTCCCTGGAAACCTGAACATTTGAATGATCCCTGTGTCTCCTTTTCTGGGATTTCTTCTCCCTGGGTTGTTCCACTTTTTCAGCGTCACTTTGATGGGTTCTTGTGGGACGTGACTAAACTCGACCAGCTGACAGGAAATTAAAATTCTCAGGTATATGCTGACACTTTTCTCCGGTTCAAAAATACTGTTGCATAATGTGGATATTAATCAGGAAATGATTAGCAACTTTCAGTTGACTCACAGACAGTTAGAGGGAATCCCTCTCCCGGGTCTCCCAGGTCTGCCAGCGCGTCCCCAGTGCCGCACCAGCCTGCCCAGGCACACAGTGTGGACCGTGCGTCATCCAACCATGAGACCCCACAGTTTTCGTCTCCTCGTCCCCTCTTCTCCCCAACCACTTTAATAGTGGGAGATCCAATAACGAGGAATATCCGACTTTTTAATGCAGCCACACACTGCTTTCCTGGAGCCACAGTCCCGGTCATCCTGGAAAAACTCCCTGGACTGCTGCGCTCGCTCCCATCCTCCATAACCCGGGTCTTGATCCATGTGGGATGCAATGACGCATCTCGACAGCAGTCTGAGCTGACTAAAAAGGATTTTAATGCCCTTTTTAGATTTTTAAATGACACCGGAAAGTCTGTATTTATCAGCGGTCCTCTCCCAGTACACACCCTCGGAGCAGGGCGTTTTTCAAGACTCCTGTACCTCAACACCTGGTTACAGTCCACCTGCAAAGCTCTTAACTTTGGTTTTATCGACAATTTTAACCTGTTTTGGAACCGTCCCTCCTTTTACAAGCCCGACGGTGTCCACCCAAACAGGCTGGGCAGCCAGATGCTAACAGCAAACATTCGCCACGCTGTCCAGTATGCTCCACGCGACTGACTGTTTACCTGCCACACCCCCTCACCGGAGTCTACTTCTTCTACGCCAACAACACCAACTGCTCACAGCACTATTTCCCCCGCCACCACCCCCCACAGGCCCCAGCTATCACTGCCACTTCCACCGGTCATTTTCCCTATAGAGACCATTGCTCTGCCCCGCCGGTTGCGAGCCCGCAGAGGTGGTGTGGACCATGGGATCCTTCGCCCGCTGGCTCGTGTCTCAGCTTCAGCCACTTCAGCCACTGAGGAGCTTACTCTCCGTATTGCCCTGATTAATGCTAGATCGCTAGCAAACAAGACTTTCTTGTTAAAAGACTTTTTCACCTCTCGTGATCTGGATTTTCTGCTCCTGACGGAGACTTGGCTTCAGGCTGGTGAGTGTACACCGTTCTCTGAACTCCTTCCTCCTGACTGCTTATTTCTCAGTTCCCCTCGGACCACCGGCAGAGGTGGAGGTCTAGCCTCTGTGTTCAAATCCAGCTTTGAATGTCGTCAAATTCTATTTGACAATTATTCCAGTTTTGAGCTGCAACTGTTTGAGCTAAACCTGTCCCCTCCTGTCATGTTTGCAGTTGTATATCGTCCTCCTAAATTTAATAAGGACTTTATTAATGACTTTGCCGATTTTCTATCAGAGGTTACTGTGAAGTATGACCACTTTTTAATTTCTGGCGATTTTAATGTCCATGTGTGTTGTGAATCCAGACCTCTGGTCAGTGATTTTTCAAACCTCATCGCTTCTTTTAATCTCATTCAGTCTGTGACCAGCCCGACTCATGAGAAGGGTCACACCTTAGATCTTGTGCTATCACATGGGTTATCTGTGAGTGTAAATGAGATATGTGAAACAGCATGTATTTCTGACCATCTGCCTGTTTTATTTACCGTTTCAGTCCCCTGTTCGCGGACTGTAACCCGTGCTCCCTCACGCCGCCTGCGCATGTTGAACCCTCAAACTGCATCACAATTCTCTGCCATGTATGCCGACGTAAACATGTTTAGCACTCCGGATGTCAATCATGGTCTTAATGCCGAAGAGCTTTTAAGTGTTTTTAATTTTACATGCACTGATATCCTGGACTCTGTTGCCCCTTTCAGATTTAAGCGCTCTAAAGCATTTTTTGAGCCATGGTTAAATGACTCCACACGTTCTCTCAGACGTTCATGTCGGCGTGCTGAGAGGAAGTGGAAAAAAGATAAGCTCCACGTCTCCAAAGAAGCTTTACGTGAATGTTTATCAGCCTACCAGCGAGTCGTTAAAGCTGCCAAAATGGAGTATATATCAAATATTGTCTCCAATAACAGTCATAAGCCCCAGGTTCTGTTCAGCATTTTTAACTCCCTTGTAAACCCGTGCGATAACTCTCCAGTCGTGCCATCGCCCACTCTCTGTGAGAGCTTTCTTAAATTTTTTATTGAAAAAATTTCTGCCCTTAGGCCAGTTGCTTCCACTCTCACTGCCCCTGGTCCTGACCCCACTGTGCCTCCTTTACCTGCTGTCTTTGACCAGTTTGAGCCAGTATCTCTCTCCTCACTATCAGATATAGTTAAGCATCTGCGGCCGACTAACTGTCCCTCTGACAGCATTCCCTCTCGCCTCTTCAAAGATGTTTTTGGTACTGTGGGGTCCACTGTTCTTGCTGTCATAAATACCTGCCTTAGCTCAGGGTGTGTTCCAGCTGCTCTCAAACATGCTGTAGTGCAGCCCCTTATAAAAAAGAAAAACCTGGACCCCTCTCTCCTGTCAAACTACAGACCAATCTCCAAATTACCATTTTTGTCCAAGGTTTTGGAGAAAGTGGTCTTTACTCAGCTGCAATCATTCCTAGTGGCCCATGACATGTATGAAAAGTTCCAGTCTGGCTTTAAACCACATCACAGCACTGAAACAGCACTTTTGAGGGTTTTTAACGATCTTTTGTCAACTGTTGATTCATGTAACTCTGCTGTTCTGGTGCTGCTTGACCTGTCAGCAGCCTTTGATACCGTAGATCATAGGATCCTCCTGTCTCGCCTGGAACAGTGGGTGGGTATCACAGGTACTGCCCTTCTATGGTTTCAGTCCTACCTCACTGATCGGAGCTTCTCAGTTAACTTAGGGGAATTCAACTCAGCTACGGCTCCTCTCACCTGCGGTGTCCCCCAAGGCTCCATTTTGGGCCCCATCCTCTTCTTGCTGTACATGCTGCCATTAGGGTTGATTTTTAAGAAACACAACATACCTTTTCACTGTTTTGCAGATGATGTACAGATCTATCTGCCCCTTAAATCCATTAGCAAGGATTCTGTACAGCCACTGCTAGAATGTTTAAAAGATGTCAAATCCTGGATGGACAGTAACTTTTTAAATCTCAATGAGGATAAAACAGAGATCATTATGTTTGGATGTGACCCCTCCGATTACTCTGCTGATTTTCTGGGCCCCTTCACTCCTAACATCCGTTCCTCTGTTAAAAATCTCGGTGTGACCTTTGACAGTGCTTTTAAATTCGATAAACAAGTTAGATCAGTAATACAAACCAGCTTTTATCAACTCAGGCTTTTAGCTAAAGTAAAGGGCTATCTCTCCCCCCAGAATCTAGAGAGGGTAATCCATGCTTTTATAACCTCACGTCTGGACTACTGTAACTCGCTTTATGTCGGTATTGACCAGTCACTGCTACACCGTCTACAGCTTGTCCAGAACGCAGCAGCCCGCCTCCTCACTGGAAAGCGTAAACACGATCACATCACACCAATCTTGGCCTCGCTCCACTGGCTTCCAGTGCGTTTTAGAATTGATTTTAAGATTTTATTGATTGTTTTTAAAGCCCTAAATGGGCTGGCACCCCCTTATTTAACCGAACTCCTGCACTTTCATGCTCCCTCCAGAGCCTTGAGATCAGCCAGTCAGCTATTACTGGCTACTCCTAGGACTAGGCTGAAGACCAGAGGCGACAGAGCCTTTGGGGCGGCTGCCCCTAGGCTCTGGAATAGCCTGCCCCTGCACATTAGGTCTGCCCAGACCCTAGAGGTTTTTAAGTCTTTTCTTAAAACCCACTTCTTCTCTCAGGCTTTTAACTCAGGTTGAGCTGGACACCCAAACATTTTAGCTTATTTTGATCTTATTTTATAACTCTTGTATTTTATTTTATTGTATTGTATTTTATGTATCTTATGGTTATTATTGTGGTGTACTATTAGGTACCTCATTGTATTTGCTTGTTTATTTCTATTGACCTGTTCAGCACTTTGGTCAACCTTGGTTGTTTTAAATGTGCTTTATAAATAAAGTTTGAGTTGAGTTGAGTTGAGTTAAACGAGAATTAGAAATCCTATCATAGTATGTCATACCGTTACATTATCATAGTCATGGAGGGAATACTGAACAGGCTTAATGAGGCAGGGACCCGAGGGGTGAGGGGACCCCAGAATCTCTGTTAGAAAGTCAATCAAACAAAAGACACAAAACAACAACAAAAAAACTCAACATCACAACAAAAACATGCAAATCTACCATAAAGAGACACAAAAACCAATACAATACAATGATCACGAAGAGATGCGAAGTGACCTTTGAAGAGAGACAAATAAGCTGCAAACAAACAAAAAGACCAAAAAGATGCAAAACAACGACACAGATGCAAAACTACAACAAACTGAGATAGAATAACCAGAAAGAGATGCAAAACAATCATGCAGCAATACAAAACAACTACAAAGAAACACAAACTACACAGGGATGCAAAATGACAACAAGGAGAGAGGAAACAACAAAGACACACAAACAACTGAGATGGAAAACAACTATACACACACAGCACACCACAAACAGATGTAAAATGACCATACAAAGGGACACAAACAATAAAGATGCAAAACGACAAAACACACACAAAACACAAACACAAAACATTTAGAGCAGTAAAGAAACAATGTGTCATTTTTCTTCTCTTTGTGGTTGATCTGTCTCTGTATAATAGTTTTAGATGTCTGTCACATTGCGTCTTGTTGTGGTTGTTTTGTCTTTCTGTATCAAAGATACAAAACAACCGCAAAAAGAGACAAAATGTCAGACATGCAAAACAACCATGCAGAGCATAACTCAACCACAAAGAGGCAAAACACCGACACAGCAAAACAACAAGAGAGACAAAACAACCACAAATCAACAAAGATGCAAAACTGCCATACAGAGAGACAATGCAACCACAAAGGGATGTAAAATGACAACAAAGACAGAGAAAGCAACCACAAAATGACACAAAACATCAGAGGTGGACCATACAGAGAGACAAAAAAACAAACAAGCAACCACACAGACAGACAAAGCAACCACAAAGGGACACAAAACAACAAAGAATACGGAGACAACAAAACGACACAGAGAAACAAAGCAACCACAAAGGGATGCAAAACAATGACACAGAGAGACAAAATGATAGAGATGGAAAACAACCATACAGCCAGACAAATCATCCACAAAGACAAAATGACACAGAGATGAAAAACAACCACAGGGAGATAAAACAACCACAAAGAGAAACAAAATGACAGAGATGCAAAACAATGACACAACGATGCAAAATGACAACAAAGGGACACAAAACAACAGACATGCAAATAACTATGCAGAGACAAATCAACCACAAAGAGACAACAAAATGATACAGAGATGAATAAAAGAGCACAAAGGGATGCAAAAAAGACAGAGAAAACAATCACAAAGAAACACAACACATCAGAGATGGAAAACAGCCATACAGAGACACAAAACAACCACAAAATGCAAAAAGGTTCATACAGAGAGAAAAAACAACTACATCAGACACAAAATGCGAAAGATAAACAAAATCAAAATTATTATTTTTCAAACAAGTTTTGTGTTTTGTGTCTCTTTCAGCTGTTGAGTCTTCAAAGGAGTCAGGGGCCTTTCCCATGTCTGTGCTCAGGCACCCATAGTCTCAAAATCTGCCCATGATCATACTGTATCTTAATCAACATGCGCAGGTTGTAACTATACTGTATCTGGAGTGCTCTCACAGTCACTCACACACACACACACACACACACACACACACACACACACACACACACACACACACAGTATACACAATATATACGTTCATCCATCTGTCCCAGAGAGGGCGGGGAGCCATTAGCCAGATTAGACTGTCTGAGTCTATCAGCAAACTATTACTTTGCTGTGATTTACAGTCTGAGTCAAACGTCAGAGACTACTCTACTCCAGAAGCAAAGATGTAAACAACGGCTGTCATGGGGCTGTTGTTTTTGTCGCTGGTAGAGACACAGACATTGTTGTGCTGCTAGGGGCTGCAGAGGTTGGATTTGACAAGGAAATATATGTTTGGTGGAAGCCTTTGTCCATCTCGTAGTACAATAAATGAATTGAGCATTGTGTGGAAAGATCACAGCACTGGTTGTGTGTAGATGTGTTTTTCTAAACTTCTGGGGACCAAATGAGGACAGAAAGATGAGGGAAATCCTTAAAAGTAAACATGTCCCAGCTGTTCCTTTCTTCTTTGAAGAAATTATTTACTCTTGTGCTAAAACCAGGATTAAGGAGATTAATGTTTTCATTCTGCTGCTGTAGCAAAACTAGTCAGTCTGTTCCAGTAACAATAGCAAAATATTCTCATGTGATCTTTTCTGTTATTTAATTTGTAAATGTTAACTCGGTCTATAGCTTCATTGCGGGATATTTGATAATTAGTGTTTTTTAAGAGAAGCATCTTGTGTGCATTTTTGAGTATTACTTTTATCCAAGCGTGCATTTGAAATGGGGGTATTTCAGGAAATAGACAGAGCCACACTGCAACCTAACTCAATTATAACAAAGGGAGGGTACACAAATACAAAATAATAAGCATACTGAACATTTTTGTCATGAATGCCTCTGTGACCACAGTTATGGGTTCTTGGACTGTATCCAGAGTCAGAAAAAGAAGTGGAGACTGGGTGTCTTAATGGAGACTTTGGTTGGACTTCAGCTCTAATTTCGGTCAAAAGCTCCATGAAGCAGAGATCCAGAAATAGTTTTTGAGTCTGGTGTACTGTGGAAAAACAATATTATCTCCTTAAAGTTATTTTTACAAAATACACTCGCCGGCAACTTTATTAGGTACACCTGTTCAACCGCTCGTGGCTGTGATGGCGGCGCGCAGCAGTGCAGCGGCTTCTCAGCTCCCGGTGACAAGTGTGTGTTTTACTCTTTTCTCGTCTACTAACACGGAGAAATACAGCTGAAAGCTGCACTGGGCAGATTGGGGCTTCTGAGGACAACCGATTGGTATGGAAAATTATACCGACTGAGGGGAAGCAGGAAGCAGTGCGCTCGGAGGCAGAAGAGGGGTAAGCGAGCCGGCTTACTGGCTAGGCTAAGGGCTAACAGCAGACCCGCATTCCCCACACTCTTCTTGGCTAATGTACGCTCGCTTGACAATAAAATGGACTTGTTGCGACTCCGTATGAACACCTACACGGACATGAGAAACTGCTGTGTGCATATTCTAACCGAGACATGGTTACATGACAACATGCCGGACTCTGTGTACTAGCTCGATGGGCTGCTTTTATTCCAAGCCGACCGCAACCACCTGTCGGGAAAAACACGGGGAGGTGGCGTCTGTATCTACATCAACAGTCGCTGGTACACAAACTGAACTATGATCACATCTCAGTGTTCCAGTGCAAGCACCCGGAGGCTTTTTTCGTGGTTGCAGGAGATTTTAATCACGTAGAACTGACGGATACGCTGCCGAGGTTTTACCAGCATGTCACCATAGCAACCAGGGGGACCAACATGCACACACCAATAGAAGGGACTCATACAGAGCGGCGCCCCGCCCCCACCTCGGCTTCCCCGATCATGATTCCATCATGCTGGTTCCTTCTCACCACCCCGTGCTCAAAGACTGCAAGCCCACACAGAAAACCATCACTGTGTGGCCCACTGATGCTGCCTCCATCCTACAAGACTGTTTTGAACGCACCAACTGGCAGGTCTTTAAGGGAAACAGCAACAGTCAGAGGCGTAGTGGACCTGAAGGAATACATGTCATCTGTCACCGACTACATTAGCAAGTGTACCAATGATGTCACCACCACCAGGACCATCACCATCCACCCCAATCAGAAGCCCTGGCTGAACAGTGAAGTTTGTTCCCTTCTGAAAGCACGGGACTCTGCATACAGGCTGGGAGATGCTCCTGCATTGAGAGCAGCAAGGAAGGAGCTGGGGGCTGGAATTAAAAGAGCAAAAGCCAACTATGCTCAAAAAATTCAAGGTCACTTCTCCAACAATGACCCTCGCAGTATGTGGAAGGGCATTAAGACCATCACTGAGTACAGCAGGAAAGGTGCAGGTGCAGTGCATCTCTCCCTGATGCCCTGAACAACTTTTATGTGCGGTCTGAGGCCTCCAACACCTCCCCCAGTTTCAGGCTCACTCTCCCACCCGAGGAGCTGCCACTCAGAGTGGGTGCAGAGGATGTGAGGAAGTCCCTGCTGAGAATAAACCCTCGTAAAGCGGCAGGCCCAGACAACATCCTGGGATGGGTTCTAAAGGACTGTGCACATGAGCTCACTGATGTCCTGACAGACATTTTTAATACCTCCCTCTCCCAAGCCTTGGTACCAACATGCCTCAAGACTGCAACCATCATTCCTGTCCCAAAAAAACCCACAGTGACAGGCATGAATGATTATCGTCCCATGGCTCTCACTCCGGTGATCATGAAGTGCTTTGAGCGTCTGGTCATGGCCCACATAAAGGCCAGTATTAACATCAACGCAGACCTCCACCAGTATGCCTACAGAGAGAACCAGTCCACTTCTGATGTCATCTCATTTGTCCTCCACTCAGCCCTTACACATCTGGAGACCAAGGGTTCCCACGTCAGACTGCTCTTTTTGGATTTCAGTTCTGCATTTAATACCATCATCCCGCAGACCTTGATCAACATATTGCAGCTGCTCGGAACCAAACCCTCCCTCTGTAACTGGATACTGGATTTTCTGACCAACAGCCCGCAGACCCGCCAAGATCCATGATGTAACATCCGCCTCCATCATCCTCAACACCGGCTCCCCACAGGGATGCGTCCTGAGCCCCCTGCTATACACCCTCCTCATGTATGACTGCTCGGCCAGCAATCATATTGTGAAGTTTGCAGACGACACGGTCGTGGTGGGACTAATCTCCCACAATGATGAGTCTGAGTACAGACAGGAGGTGGTACTGCTCGAGGAAAGGTGCAGAGCAAACAACCTGTGGTCAATGTGGCAAAAACAAAGGAGGTAATTTTATTTTTAAGAAGAGGTGGATCCATCCTGCCTTGTATCAACGGTTCAGGCTGGTGGTGGTGGTGTAATGGTGTGGGGNGAGGAGCAACTGTGGAAGTGGTCTCATGTTTTAAATACTTGGGAGTGCACATTTCACACAACCTCACCTGGACCAATCACACTGCCTGTGTCAGGAAGAAAGTCCACCAACGCCTCTACTTTCTGAGGAAGCTGAAACATGCTGGCCTCTGTGCAACTGTCCTGACTGCCTTCTACAGATGTGCAGTGGTGAGGCTGGTGAACTCCCTATCCTCCCTACCTGCAATAAGCCACTGACTATGTCACCTACCCCCCGAACTGCACTTTTTAACATGGACCTGCACTCTTATTCGTATTTTTATAAGCTGCCAGCACCTTTTTCACTATATGCAATTTATATATATGTATGCCACTGCACTTTACTGTTATTTGCTGCCAGGTATGCAGAAGATAAAGGTTGGAAAAAGGTTGCCTGGTCTGATGAGTCTGGATTTCTGCTGCGAAATTGAGATGGTAGGGTCAGAATCTGGTGTAAACAACATGAAAGCATGGATCCATCCTGCCTTGTATCAACGGTTCAGGCTGGTGGTGGTGGTGTAATGGTGTGGGGGATATTTTCTTGGCACACTTTGGGCCCCTTAGTACCAACTGAGCATGGTTTAAACACCACAGCCTACCTGAGTATTGTTGCTGACCGTGTCCATCCCTTTATGACCACAGTGTACCCATCTTCTGATGGCTTATTCCAACAGGATAACACACCATGTCACAAAGCTCAAATCATCTCAAACTGGTTTCTTGAACATGACAATGAGTTCACTGTGCTCCAATGGCCTCCACAGTCACCTGATCTCAATCCCATGGAGCACCTTTGGGATGTGGTGGAACAGGAGATTCTCATCATGGATGTGCAGCCGACAGATCTGCAGCAACTGTGTGATGCTATCATGTCAATATGGACCAAAAGTTCGGAGAAATGTTTCTGACACCTTGTTAAATCTATACCACAAAGAATTAATGCAGTTCTGAAGGCAAAATGGGGTCCAACTCTGTACTAGCAAGGTGTACCTAATAAAGTGGCCAGTCACTGAACTTAAAGAGTAACTAAACCCTAAAACCATTTTTTTCAGCTGATAATCATTGTTTCTGGTTGTATAGTAGTGTTACTGACTGATCCTGCTCAAAATCTTGACAGTTTAGTGCAAACTGTTGAAAAGCTACATTTTATTTTAAAAATGTGGTATGGAGCGCCCTCTACAGCTTCAAACCTGGTTACTACATTTGAATTTACATTACATTACATTGGGGGCGAATGACTCTTTTTCGGGGCGAATGACGTCACTAACCATCCATGCTAAAGCCTGCCCTCCTCCCTTTACTCCTTCTCTTACTATAAAACCATTCTGTCCGCAGTTATCAAACTGATAGCGAGTAGGTTGGATCAGAACAAAGAGAGTAGTAGAGCAGAGAGAATAGCTAGTAATTTGTCGAATTGTATTGTTAGCACAGTGTATTTTAGTGTAGCTTTACAGTTAGTAGTGTGTTTATAGTATTTAGGTTAGTTGGTCAAGGAGAGGCGCCAAGCCTCGGGAGTATATGTGTGGGGTGGCGAAGGAGGGATGTGGAGGGCTGCTGTGCGGTGAGAGAGAGCCGAGCCTCGGGGGTATATGTGCGGGGACGC
>NC_065520.1:3064519-3129034 GCF_006386435.1 Epinephelus moara
GTCACAGTATGCACCAGAACTTGCGCCTGTGTCAAAAGTGCGACCTATGTTGCTATGGTGACAATGGATACACGGAAGGCTTGAGCTTCTCGTTACACTGCCACCTACAGGTTTGGCATGCTCTTGTGTATATATACACGGGTAAGTGTAAACAAAGATCTTTTTGAAAACGGAGGCGGTGAAATGTCCATTTATGAAAATAGCCGGCCACGTGTAAACAGCCTCTCAGACAGATCATCCAATCATCACGCAGAAGCCCAGCGTCCAGGCCGGCCAAGGCCAGCCCACTGCCCCATAGACCCCCAGAGACGCTGAGCGTCCGATGGGCGGGACAAAACCAAGCATTTATCCAATGACTGACTAGTTTCGCTGCAGTGGAACAACCCACTCTATGCTTCCCCACTGAAGTCTTTGGACGCTGAGCTTCAACACTGTTTAATACACTGTGACGTTACGGGAATGAATGAGAAGAAAGTCGCGTCAGTGACCTGTGATAAGTAGCTGATTCTGAACAAAAGTTGAACGCGTTCTAGCACATATTTAGTCAATGAAATGTAAACACAACAGTACATATTTGACCACTTATTTTTTGACATTTTAGGGGAAGCTGAGCTTCCCTTGCAGTCTTAGAGCAATCGCCACTGGAACCAAGTAGGATAAAATAAGTCAAAGTGTGGAGAAGGGGACCGGCTGAGCTCCGGCCGCCTTCCCTTCTGCCCGAGTGACACAGTTAGGGGCGGTTTTCCAAGTCACCATTGGCACAATGGATATAAGCTCCACTGTCGGCAGGGTGAAAAAAAGTCTAAGTGTGGAGATGGGGAGAAGGGTGAACAGGGGGAAAGAGGCCAAGCTCCAGTCAAAGTGTGGAGGAGAGGGACCGGGTAAAAAGGCCGACCTCCGGGGAAGCCCTCTCCTCTCTCCCCGCGGCGAGGGACAATCTTCATCTTTCTTCCGCCCCCTTCCTCAGCCGCTCGCCCGGTTCATGTTTTTGATGATCAGTGTGTGTGCATGAGTGATTGTGTATATCTATCTGTCTACAGCTAATCTCACAAACTACTGGACTAATCAGCCTAATATTTTGTGATCATATTTATGACTGTATGATCTAGAACTGCTCATGGTTGAGGTTCAGCAATTGTTGGAAAACCTGTTTTAGTGACTGTTGTATACCATCACTGAATGCTGACTCCTCAGTCGTCTTAACAATCCGGTAGGAGCTGCAAGTTTTCGAAAGTCATCTCAGCTTAAAAAAACAACAAGCCTTACTGTCGGTTGTTGGCCACATTTTGGCCTTTGTCACAGCTCAAAAACTGACATCCATAGAAAAGTTTGGTCTAATTTTGAACCAGAGCATTTTAAGATTAATTCCATACCCACTATGTTATGGTCCACTAAAGTAAGGCAGATTATGAGATGAATTCGTCCACATTTTTGCTATTTTCTTCACCATATTGACTGCAAAGCCCAGTTCAGACCAAAGATTTGTGATGAGATTAAATCATTTCAGAATGTTGCAGGGAAAAGTTGCAGCAGAGTGAACTGGCTGTTCTGAGTTTGACTCAAGCCGGCTGATGGTGTCACCTGCAGTTCCTCTGGTCAAATAGCCGGCAGCTGGTTTTAGAACGTAAAGCATGTGACCTGTATCTATAGCCAATCAGCTTGTAGTGAAGTCTGCTGGTCAAGTCAAAGTGACCACAGGCGGCGTGTTCGTTTGCTGCGGCAGGTGCTCTGTCCCTGCTGAGCCCTCTGTTTCCATCCTCACAGTGTTGGACAGTGGGTCGCTGCTGCTGCTCGCTGTATGTGCGTATGCCTTATGGTTTCATCACTACTACAAATGCAGCTGTAGCCAGTATCTCACTATCGCTATCCTCATTCATATTTTTAGAAGCTACATATTATATCCAGCCACAAATTAAGCTGCTATTAAGCTGCAAATCAGAACAGAGGTAGAGAGAGTTGTTGCATAGAGACGATACACCATCTCATCTAGTTACATTGGTGTGAACTGGCAAGTTTTTAGAATGTTGCAGTAGTTGCATGTTTCAACTCGTGTCATTGTGAATCTGGGCTTTAAAGGAGCCGGGAGGGACAGTTCCACTGGGTGCCGCTCTTTGTGGTCTGGCTGCAACCTGCTTTTGTTCTGTCTGCCACATACCGTCATGCAACATCAGGAGCATTTCAGAAGCAGAGCGTTTTGCCTACCTTATTTTAAGTTGCAGATTTTGTTGATTTAGTCTTTCTATTTATACATTTGTGCTTCTACCATAAGTAAGTAAGAAGGCTATTTACTTGAATGGCTTCTTTTTCTGGTCGGATTGTTTATCGTTATTTTCTACTTTGTGGTGTGTTATACAAAATACATTCATCCTCATAATTACATCATATCTTCTAAAACGCACTGCAGCATGTCTTCTGGAACTGTCTAGAGTGGTCATGCTCAAAATCGTCTAGAGTGGTCACGATCAACACAGGCAGCTGAAGCATGGCGGCTTGGCGGTGATCTGCGCTCTGCTGAGTGCACTTTTTGAGCTGAAACTGTGTTTTTCCTGCCTGGAAATGATGATATGTATATCACTCTGAGCTTCAGCTGTGATTTCGTGTGAAAGGTTGAGAAATAGAAAGTGTTAATTATTAGTGAAACGTAAAATTTCTTTTTTTAATGGTTGGTGNGGTAGTTTATTGATTTTTGGGGGGGGGGGGTTGTTTATTCATTTACACTTAAATTAATAGATATTAATGTTGAATAAATATCTGATTATTAAAATATGAGTTATAGTGTAATAAAGGTCTTTTTTGGGTTTAATTCTCCTTTTTTAACGGTTTTTCTTTTATTAACGGGGTTCAGGGCATCAGTGAAATCTATTTCATGTTATCTTTTGATTTAAAGGATAACTTCGGTATTTTTCAACCTGGGCCCTATTTCCCCATGTGTATGTGTGCGTATGATTCATAGGTACAACTCGTTTTAAAATTGGTTCAGTATTGAGGGAGGCGGATGCAGGCGGATGCAGCCGGCAGCCGCGAGGTAGATGTGGGGGCAAATGCGTGCCGTATAAGTTTGCGCATTAAGAGTGTTTTTTTTTCACCACTGACCAGTTCAGATCACCAGTGCTATCTCTGTAGATAGCATACTAAGTGTTTCCCTGACCCTTCACCTCCTCCCAGCTGTGACATCATCTCGCGAGAGCTTTGCTTGTTGCCGTAAGAAAACAGAGGAGCCATGTTGAGCGCCGCTCAGAGTGGCGCTGGTTGTCCCGGAGTACAGTTGAGAGTTTTACTGCATCGGTATCATGGCTGCATATTTACCCGATTTCAAGAATGTGGATGAGCCCTTTTATTACGATGGCCGCCCGTACTTATTTGAGCCCGAGTATACGGACGAGGAGCTCCTACAAATTGAAGAGCAGACGAGGATAGAGAGAGAGAGGGCCAACGAGCAGACGAGGGTGAAGCAGCAGCTGCACGAACGCGAATCTCTGAGGACTGGTGGTGCTCCTGTGGTTGCTGTGACTCCATGCCCACAGAGGAAGAATGTCTGTGTTGCAACGAGTGGGACCTGCTGCCCAATATTCAAGGTCTCGATGTGGCCTGGGATGATACAGAAACTACCAAACGCTGTGTAACTACGTTAGAGGATTTCCCCCCTCTGATCAACAGGGCAGTGCTGGATACCTTTTTTCATGTGCCCAAAATAAATTGGAGGAGGCAGCCAAAACAACAGGGACCAAATGGTCAACTATCCATCAAGTAAGTATAACTAATATGTCTTTATGCATGTAATACTGATACCTAGAATTGTCTCCGAGACGCACATTTACTGTTGCATACTTTGCCCTCGTATATATCATACCCTGTTTTCTAACAGCAACAAGCAAAGCTCTCGCGAGATGACGTCACAGCCGGGAGGAGGTGAAGGGTCAGGGAAACACTTAGTATGCTACTTACAGAGATAGCACTGGCGATCTGAACCGGTCAGTGGCAAAAGAAAGCACTCTTAATGCGCAAACTTATACAGGGCACATTTGCCCCCATATCTACCTCGCGGCTGCCGGCTGCATCCGCCTCCCTCAATACTGAACCAATTTTAGAACGAGTTGTACCTATGAATCATACGCACACATACACATGGGGAAATAGGGCCCAGGTTGAAAAATACCGAAGTTATCCTTTAAGAGGATTTCAGCTATGAGGAGAAACACTAGAATCCCAAATTTATCTTAATATAGAACAATCACGGAGTGGAAAAGTGGCTAAATGCATCCTGAAATGTTTAAAAAATGATGAATGGGCATAAATAAATAATTTGGACAAACCAGCCAGAAACATGAAGGACAAACAAGGACATGGGAGGATGGTGTGTGTGCGTGCATATGTGCTCTTACATCCACCTGAACTGCTATATTTCATCATTTAATCAATACTCACATTCTCCTCCTCCCTCCTACTCCCTGTTCTCCCTCCACCCTCTCTCCATCTCTAACCATTCCCTCCATCATTGATCTTTTATCCCTCCCGCTCTGTCCATCCATCTCACTTTGCCCTTCGTCCGTCTTTTCTCTCAAAACCAAAAGATTGGAAATTCACTCGCCATCTCTTGATATCTGCCCGAGATAATTGCTCTCTCTTCATCCTTCTTCTCCCTCTGACTCATTCATCTGCTGCTCTGTCATATTCCTGTCGTCTTTCCCTCCTCTGTTTTTCCTGTCTCATCTCCATCTCTTTTCCCTCTGTCTTCCTGACTCCATCTAAGCCTCCCCTCTCATCTCCTCTCCTGGTGTGTATAATGTAATTGCAGAAGTCTATTCACTGTGTGTGTGCACTCCATTGCAGCCCTGGCAGATGAAAGCGGTTGGGATTTAGCAGCCATAGCGTGATGGGAGTTCGAGGGGGGATCTTGGCTGTCATTGGCAGAGACAAGGGAACATGGTGTTGAATGTGTTTGTCTCTGTGGAGTGTGTGTGTAGGTGGAGGATGGGATTTTTCTGCATGTTTTAATATTTGTTTTTTCATGTCCTCTATTCTTTCCAAAAAAGGAGAAATCCTCCTACAAAATCCTTCAGTGACTGGATGCACTATATTGCCAAAAGTATGTGGACATGCATATTTCAGCTGTGTAGGAACAGTTTGGGGAAGACCATTTCTTCTTTAAACTTGACTAATGCTCATGCAGAGATTAATGGTTTCTCAGTTTGGTGTGGAAGAACTTGACCTGACCTGACATGACCTGAACACCATCAGGGGTTTTATGCCTCCATGCTAGGTATAGTAGTGGCCAGCATTATATTTTTCAGTCCGTCAGTCCACCCCATTCTTGTAAAAGTGATATCTCAAAAATCAGTGAGGGAAGATTTTGGTGGTCAAAGGTCAAGGTCTTTGTGAACTCATTCTGGTGAATGCCATATCTCAAGAAGGCGGTGACAGGATTTCTTCAAAGTTGGCACAACCATCCATTTGAACTTATTAATGAACTGATTAGAGTTTGGTGGTCATAGGTCAAGGTCACTGTAACCTTGTGTCCATCTCATTCTCTTTGAAACTTGGCACAAACTTTCACTTGGACTCAGCTGTGAACTAATTAGATTTTGGTGGTCAGAGGTAAAGGTCACTGTGACCCTGCATCCTTCTCATTCTCATGAACAAAAAATTTCAAGAAGGCCTTGAGGTAGTTTCCTTTAATTTGGCACAGACCTCCACTTGGACTAAACGACTGATTAGATTTTGGTAGTCAAGGGTCAAGGTCACTGCGACCTCTTCTGTCTTATTCTCGTGAGTGCAAATTGTCAAGGACACCTTGAGGGAATTTCTTCAAATTTGGCACAAGTATTGACTTGGATTTAACAGTGAACTGATTAGATTTTGGTGGTCAAAGGTCAAGGTCACTGTGACCCTCTGTTCATCTCATTCTCACGAACTCCATATCTCAAGAAGGCTTTAGGGAATTTCCTTGAATTTGGCAAAAATGTCCACTTATATTCACAAATGAACTGATTAGATTTTAGTGGTCAAAGGTCAAGGTCACTGTGACTATAACTCAAGACTTAATTATGTCAAAATTCCACAAAAAATGTCTAGTAAAATAAAATGATGACTTTTTTTTTTCAAAAGTTCAAAGGTCAACTTCACTGTGACATCATAATGTTCTGCAAAAACACTTTCTGGCCATATCTCAGGAACAGAAAGGGAGACATTTGGTCAGATACTGAATTGGTGACTCTGAACTTGGGTGTCCACCTTGAAACTGTGTTGATTGTATAGATCTTATGTGTGTGAAGCATCCATGTTTTAGACTACGTAGCTTTTTAGCAATATTTGAAGCATTGTCAACTATCATGATTTAATATGAGTCTGGACAGACATGGATGTAACTGCAACTGCAGTTTGACTGGTTGGCAGAGGTTTACAATTGCAAGGCAATAATTCTAGTTCCTCATCCGACGACTCAAGGGTTTAAGGACAGAGGATGGTTGTTGAGTTACAGATTTGTGAATCAGTAAGCAAAACTCTGAACAGCAGTTTAAAAAATATCCGTTTCCCAGAAATTACATTTGTATGTGTTGTGGAACATTTATTGAATATTAAGGTGTGTTAATGTCAACATGAATAACAAATTATAACACTATGAATGTATGACTCATCCATGGTCATGGTTTGGTATTTGAAAGGCCTCAGAGTCCTTTATTGTCTGCATGCAGACATGTGAAGAGGCTCTAGGATGTCTGAAGGTTGGGATTCTGTAAGATGAAGACCTTGTACATGTTCAGACGTAAGTGGTAAACAGACTGGACCGAGGGTTACGAAATATTGTGAGGTGACACCACATTTAATTGCTGCAAAAGTTGAGCAAGGTTAACATGTTTTTGCATGACGACCCTGAGATTCAAATGAGTAGGAATACTGCGTTTTTAACATAGAGCTAAAGTCGGTCCTAACATAGCTCTATTCACAGTCTGTGTTTATTTGCCTATGTACACACTGTACAGGTGTTTGCTGGGAACTGAGCCCTGAAGCCCAGAATAAGCAGAAAGTTTGCAAATACACTGAGCATGCTTTGTTTCCATCTTCCATGAACAACTGTTTGCTTCATTTTAACGTACCTCGATTGCTTCTACAGCTGAATGGGAGTGAATCCCTGCAGCCAGCCTCCAAAATCATGTATGCTTTTAGAATATGGTGTTTATAAATAATCACATATGAGTGTAGTGTGTAAGTGACCACATATTTTTGGCCATATAGTGCAGTGTTAAATCTCAGGAAATGATCTATAAATGGAGAAATTAAGAGCATGTTCCTGCAGCCAGCATTAACACACACATTCAGTAATTATACAGAGAGGAATTTATCAGCACAGTGGCCAATTTCTACGCCCACAGAACCAGGAAATAGACCACAATGTTGCTTCTTTTCCTTCTTAACTGAAAAAACCTCCCACTTTCTTGCTCTTGCTGTGCTTTCATTCACTCCACCTACACATTCTGGGTGCAACAGGTTCAATATCTTTCCATGTGCAGTGTCAAAAGGTATTCTGGGAAATGTAGGAAATCAGACTGAAGGAACTTGATGCACTCCATCACAGGTTATTGATTTTGTTCTGTGACGGTAAACATGTTGTTTTTCCTTTAATGACTGAACCGGCTCGGCTGGCGTGTCCTGCAGGGAGCAGAGGAAGCCTGGCTTGCATAATAAGCTGTGGTTAGCTTGTTAGCCTGAGATAGAGCTTGACTTCATGGTCATACTCCACAGAGCCCCACTGGATGCTTTCGATTTTTTTTTTTAGTCTGTCACCGAATGTTTGGAGACTTGGTGTCAGTTCTGCCGCCTCCAGCAGCCTGGAAATGAGCAGTTTTCTTTGTTTTTTACAGCAAAGGGGAGGCGATGCTGCTGTCATTTCTGCTTCTGTTGCTACTGGATTTAGGAATACTTCAGAGACAGTCAGTAAAACAAAAGCCAAAACAATACTATGAACCTGTCAGTTATAATTACATAAAAAGACAAAATTAGAAGACAGAAAACTGAATGAAAGATTGCAGAGGAGCTTATTTGATTTTTTTTTTTGAACATTTGTTAGATTTGTTTGATATTGCTTGAGAAGAAAAATCTATAAGTCAAAATATAGTACTGAGGTGGTGCAATATGTCTCATTACTCATAACTAAAATCTGCTAACCATAAAAAATTTCAGACTTTGCAATGTAATCTATTGTTTGCAACACAAAGACAGACGTCAGAAGTGGAATTACAAATCTCCAAAATTGTAGATATACTATGCACGATTGTTATTGTTTGTAAACAAGCCCACAAGCAAAAGTGAAACTAAAAGCCAAACCCATATTTAGTCTTGTTTAGCATTTCGCCTCGCGTATATTGCTTTTTTGTTGACACAGTGTACTGCCAACCCAGTCTCACTCTGAGGTCATCGCTTGGGCAGTGATTTCTGGCATCAGACATTGACGAAATAAGCCATCCTTTTGACGTCAGCATGACACACGTTATGGGAGTTGTTATTGTGTAATGGCTCCCAGTGTTGTCGGGGGAAAAGCAGCGGGACAACAACGTAAGTTAAGGGGGTGAAAGTCTGAGTTGGGATGTATTTTATTAAATGTCCTACACACAGAAAATAAGACAAATATGTCCGAAACACACTGACGGCGAACGCTGTGCATCCAAACATGCTCCTATTATTTTTGATGTACAACCCCACACCAGCAGCTGACGTGTGTCTGTGCTTCTGGACGCACAGCCTCATGGCACTTCACGCCACTGTCCTATTCCAGCCTCGCGGCCCCCAGAATTAAATTAATATTTCCTCTGCTTGCTCTCTGCTTGTACATACGAGCTCCTTTGGAAGCTCCTCTTCTCTGCTCCTGTGGCAGCTCAACTCCTCTCCTCACCACTGATGTATAAAGAGAGCTTTGTTGCTGTGTCTCATGTGTAACGGAGACTGGATGAGGAGAGACGCGTTGTTGAGGTAGGTTGACAACTATCCCAAGCTTAACGATCCACAATCCCGTCATTATAAAGATGATGGCTAAAAATATATTGCATGATGCGTCATAGCTTTGGAGATTGGCAGTTCAGGTGAGAAATCAAGTTTAATTAGGGGCTCTCCACACATGATTTCGAGCTAACGTAAAGGTGGAGGAAGTACAGATCTTTCAGTAAAAGTAATAATAACTTTGTGTTGTCTGTTGGTGAGCTGTAGTGCGACACATCCAGTGTGTGCTAGGAGCAGCACTTGACACGTGTCACATGATGCACTGCGCCGCTGCTGCACCAGTGTGATTTCAGCTTAAAGTGATAGTTCAGGTTTTTGGACATGAAGTTGTGTGAAGCGTTGACCATCTGTAGCTCTGATGTGACGGTGTCACTACTCTCAACGAGCCTCCTGCTCTGAGAAGACGGTGTCACTACTCTCAACGAGCCTCCTGCTCTGAGAAATGGCCCGTAGCTTACCGGAGAAAAAATAGTTCTGAAGATGTACGGGGGACACGTAACCAAAAGGTTTTAAGCTACAAAAAAGTATGCATGTGTTTTGTTAGACTATTTCAATAATTTTAAAACATCCCCGCATTACGTCAGACCTTGCTATCAATTGGGACTATTTTTTCCCTCTATAGTGCCATCTATTGACTGTATCTATGCCAGTATGAAAGATGCAATTATGAGAGCAATGACATTAAAAACATTTGAAACTGATCTATCTGTTTTCGTACGTAAAGGGAGTATGAATAGGCCTTAAGGGCAATGTTTAAACAATCTGTAGTATATTTAGAGTGTGTCCAACTCCACTTTTACTATTTAAAAGGCACATAATCATGGCACAAAGTAAGGGGCAAAGGGGTTGTATTTAGTCCCCTAATTAATCATAGGTGTGTTTTGGGCATAACATGAATGCAACCAATCAGAACATCATGTCCAAATCCCTTTAAAAGCCAAGTGTGCCTGCACCTGGCACACTGATATTTACATGGCAGATTTGGATAACTGGAGCAGTGAGTGTTTTTCTGCCGAGAGTAATACGATAAGAGCTTTGATGTCGAGTACATTCTCAATCCGACCTTGCCACCTATAGACGCCCGGTCATGGACTTTGCATGTCGACATATAAAGTGCAAGGTACCCAGGGTGTGTTGGTTGTTGACATTCTGGGACGCCGTGTCAACTTCTGCCAGTTACATGCATTATCTGTTTTCAAAATTCACTTTCGTTTTTAGAGGAAATGTGCAGTTTATATAGAGTCTTGTTCAAAAGATCATAGACCAACATCTAATCTTCCCTTTCTTTCAAAGATCCTTGAGAAAGTAGTCGCAGACCAGCTGTGTGA
This sequence comes from Epinephelus moara, assembly GCF_006386435.1. Classification (NCBI taxonomy): domain Eukaryota; kingdom Metazoa; phylum Chordata; class Actinopteri; order Perciformes; family Serranidae; genus Epinephelus; species Epinephelus moara. The sequence continues at coordinate 3,074,839 of NC_065520.1, forward strand.
TTTTCTCCATGATAATAATTTATTTGAAGAATTTCAGTCAGGATTCAGAGTGCCTGTTAAAGGTTTTTTTAGGGGGAGTTTTTCGTTATCTGCTGCGAGGGTCCTAAGGACAGAGGGATGTCGTATGCTGTAAAGCCCTCTGAAGCAAATTGTGATTGGTGATATTGGGTTTTATAAATAAAATTGATTGAATTGATTGATTGAGAAGAAATGCATTATGTCGGTACAACACCGCAAATGGACTTTTTTTCACCCTTCAACAACTAACGCGTGAGGTTACGGTTGTCCCACCACATTTTCCCCTAATGCTGCCAGGTGCTGTTATACAATAAGGGTGACCGGCCATGTATCATGCCGACGTGAAAGGACGTCTTCTTTTAATCAATATCCGACACCAGAAGTCAATGCCCAATTGCCAGTATTCCACGGCTTCAGGGTGAGACCACATTGACCTAAACAACGTGGCCACTGGCTATGAAAATTACAGCTGCATTGGTCTGAAACTAGTGCTGCGTTCAGTGGAGATAAGTTGGTACAGATGGATGGATGGATGGATGGATGGATGTTTATGTCACTGGAAGTCATAAACATAAGCTTGTGAACATGGTAAACACAACCCCATTTGAACGCAGCATAGCCATGACAGCTGTGTTGCGGGTGCTGGGTGTAAGATATAATTTGTTTTTGCAACACCACTGATGGATAACTGAGTTAAAAACTTCATGAGCCAAAGCCATGGCAACAACAAGCATGTCCAAGCCATGTGCATCACTTCTTAGTGTCCCCTGGAAACAGTTTCTGCAGCCCTGAGCGGCTTGTTTCTGTTTTTGTACTTGCTTGTGTTTGCAGCTGTGTTGTCTAATTAGTGAAGATGTTTTGTTAATTTGCATTCTATTAAGGTCTCAGGGCCACCGTAGTTATGTCCTCTTTTGTAAAATGTGCACAACAGCTGCTATTTCATTATTGTTTCTATTTTCTAGCAGAATGTGACAAGATTCAGATTTCAGTTGGACGTTAATACAAAATGCAAAACCTCAATATTATAATGTCCTTTTTTAGCCTTGATGCCCTAATTGGCTGCTGTGCCGGCGCCTTTTCCCTTCTGATGGTGTGTGTGTGTGTGTGTGTGTGTGTGTGTGTGTGTGTGTGTGTGCGTGTGTGTGTGTGTGCGTGTGTGCGTGTGTTGTTAAACCACACACACATGGAAACACACAAACACACACTCCTCCAGTGGGCACGTATTAATTGCTTTCTGCAGCCAGAGAAATGGATGAGAAATATGGAGCTGCTATTCTTGTCTTGCACTAAAAGAAATAAAAAGAAGAATTTGGAGTGGATGAAGTGAAGTCACCAATACCTCCTGACTTGAAGTAAAAATCCAGTTACTGAATGCATTAGATGTTATATCATCACCAAGAGGGAAGACATGGACAGATGCCCGCTCATCTCTTTCCTGCTCATTTCTGTCTTTTTCTCTTGGTTTTATGTCTCACTTTGTCTTCATTTTTTGTCTTTCTTTCTGCCTCCCTCTCTGTTCTCACTCCTTGATTGCTTTTCTTTTTTTTTCTCTCTGTTTTCTCTTTTTTTCATGTCTCTATTTTTTCTGTCTGTATTTTATATAGTGTTTCTGTCTCATTTTGGCTTTGTTTCGGTCTCCTAATTTCTGTCTAGTTCTGTCTTTTTTGTTTGTCTCGTCATTGTTTGTCTCTTTTTGATGTTTCCTTTATTTCTTGCTGTTTTCCTTTTTATATTTTGTGTTTTTGTTCCATTCTATTTTTTTTCTTTTAGTCTTCCTTTTTTTCTTTCTTAATATGTCTGTCAATTTTTGTGTTTTTTCTTGTCTCTTTTTCTTGTTTCTGTCTCTGTTTCTCTTTTGTTGTCTTGTTATATTTCCAAAATCTTCTCACTCCCACTTCGTCCAATTCTGATGCTTAATTAGTGACCCTACACATCAAACTATGACAATTTGGTTCTTTTCTAGCATTAGTTTTGGACATTTAGGGGCGGTGTGTTACATGCATTGTGTCCTTCAAAACAAAGTTAATATTTTACAGGAAATGTACAGCATACGCTTGTAACATGTAAAAAAAAATTCTAATGTAACAAAAGCACAGGGGGAAAACAGGGGAAACAGGCCCTCTTACGATTTGTAAGGTAGAAAACGAGGCTTTGTGGATAATTCAGATTGACACCTTCAGAAAAAAAACATATTTTGGCTTGTTACTAACATAATGTAACGTCACCTCGCATACATCACTGGTGTAGTATGTCATACATATTAGCACACTACACTGTAATTAAAATACTTTCATGGGTGAAAGTCTGGAGTTTGTTTGACCCTCTCCCACCTGCCCCATGTGGAGGCCGGGTTGTTATTTCTTTTTATTTTTTCTTGCCTAATTTTCTTTTCTGTCCTGTTTTTTTTTTAATCTTTTTCAGACAGTCAATTTCTTTCTCCATATATATCCCTTTATTCCTCCTCCTTTTCACTTTACTTGTCTTTTCTTTGCTCATCGTTAAAATCTGTTTTCCTCACGAAAAAACAAAACAAAAAAAAACAAACAAGAGAATTAATTTACAACTATCTAATACTTATTTACCGTCTCTCCCTCCCTCTCAGCGGAGGTCACAGCTTTTACTGATGATTTAATGATATAAAAAAATCTCTCACACTCTCTTAGCCAACACTGCAGATTCCCCATCAATTCTAACCAGCCCCCAGAGAATCATTTATATGAGGAAGTACAGTATGTGTGTGTGCACATGATCATACATTTATATTTCAGCCATTGGGCGGACACTTTAATCCACAGTGACAGAGGAGATAGGAAAGTCATCCTCACAAGTGTCTTGCTCAAGGACACTTGGACTGATGGAAACACTGACAAAAATGCACGTGGGCATGATGGAGGATCAGAATGGCTATCTGTGTGTGTTCATGATGGCCAGCTCAAGACCAGGACACTGTAAGAACTGGGGAAGACTTTTATGCTAGCCAGGGAGTGAACGCACTGGTCAGAGGAGCCTAAATCTTTTTCAGATTTTTCTGTTGGCATTCGGGAAAATATATTTATTCACTCTCTTGTAATAGAGTTAGATTAGAAGATGGATGCCATTCTCATGTCTGTACCGTACACAGTGTTGGGAAGGTTATTCTTAAAATGTATTACATTACAGATCACTGAATGCATGCCCTGAAATGTAATTTGTAACGTATTCTATTAGATTACTCAATCTAAGTTACATATTGTAAATACTTAGGATTACTTTTGGAAGACTTTAAAATTGTCTGCTGCTTGCTGAGCTCATTTGTCTGGGCCCTCTGTCAAAAACACCAGTGTCCTGGCAGTGTGTCTCATACACTGCACATGTTTTCTTGAAAACTCTGTCTATGGGAAATGCATTCCTCCATATGAATTTTACACCGTGTCCTAACAACAAGTGAGCATCACTGTCTGTTCATACTGAATCTGTTGAATATGTACTTCAGGTATGCCATGTAAACAAACCTTGTAGGCTAACTAAGAGCTGTGTCCTCAACTGGAGACTTAAGCACTTAAAAGATGGGCGAGCACTTTCTATCTTCCTACTTTTGTGCTTTTTAAACAGAAAACACAAATTTTATATTGTGATATATAGTGGAAATGACAGACAGTATAGCCAACAGCAAGGAGGTTATTAGTGATAGTCAGAAACTTTCAGCTCCCTGGTGATTTCCCCGCAGCCAGCTGCCACCTTAACTGAGCATAGCATTAACTAAGGCAGGACACAAGTCAAGCTCAGCTCACATCCCAGCTACATCAGCTGATCTTAAGCAGCCCAATCAACTGATGGAGCAGCTGATAGATCACATGATTCCTTTCCATGCAACCAATTGGCGAATCTCATTCAGGGCACCTTATTTAAAATGCTTTGACCAGCCTACTGTTGCTGCTTCCTCTTCAAGTCACTTTGCAACTCACCTCCACCCCAGCTCCTCCTTTTCATGCTGTGTCTGACTTATCAATGTCATTTCTGTTTTCTCCTCCACCCCAGCTCCTCCTTTATCAATGTCATTTCTGTTTTCTCCTCCACCCCAGCTCCTCCTTTTCATGCTGTGTCTGACTTATCAGTCATTTCTGTTTGTCATTTTTGCTTACTCTGCTCTTTTCCTGGGGTGGGGTCTTTGCTGCTACTCTCTCTGCCTCAAAGGTTGTACACATTGGCTTTGATTTTTTTGGTCCTCGTCACATTATATGCAGTGCGGGCTGTAGTGTTCCAAAAGTTGAACTCAGTTTATCTCTGGGCGCAGCCATTATGGCCTGAAAAGTAAGCATTTGGGAACGCATATGTACTGCGACGGCATCACTCTGGTGTTTGAGCATGCCTGCCATGCATCTACATTGAAAACAATGAATTTGAGGGCACAAAAAACACAGCATGTGTACGGACCCTTGGGCATTCCTTTTATGCACGTGGAAGGGCAGAGAGGTGTGCTCTCTCCGCCTTAGTCTTTCTATGTAGGCCCAAGGAAAGGCAGAGAGGCCCCAGGACAGAGCCATACTGCCAAATATAAAACTGCAAATGTAAATAAAGTTTTCATTGACTGAAGTGGTCCTGACTGACTTTAAGTTTTTGCAATTAAATGAGGAGACATTGTGTAGATCTCTCCACATTTCAACTTTGTGAATCAGCCATTCTATGTCCATTGCAAGCTTTTAAAGCAAGGGACAGGAATAACTAGAAACAGGGTGTCCTGGCTGTAAACAATTTGAAACCAAAAAATTATGTAATATTATGTTGGAATTTTACAAAAAACTATATACATCAGAGTTTGATAGTACTTCAAAAGAGGTAGGTAGTTTTTTAGAACAGGTGAATTTGGTTTCATTGAAACAGGACAATAGAGATGTGTTATGTAGACCAGTAACTAAAGAAGAACTATTTGAAACTATCCAATCCCTACAAAACAGTAAAGCTCCAGGACCCAATGGCTATGGACCAGAATTTTACAAGAAATTTGCTAAACTGGTAACAGATCCACTTCTACGCATGTATACAGAATCTTTTGAAAGGGGATATCTCCCTCCAACTTTATATACAGCTAATATTACCCTCATTCTTAAGAAAGATAGGCCCGCTGATCAATGCGGTTCATACAGGCCGATCAGCTTAATAAATGTGGACAGTAAACTGCTCTCCAAATGAAACACAGAGTGAAGGACTAGTTATCTCACTCGATGCCGAAAAGGCATTCGACAGGATAGAATGGCCCTATCTTTACAAAGTCCTGGAAAAATTTGGTACAGGTAAAGTTTTTATTTAATGGATCAAACTTACATATTATTCTCCTAGTGCTAAGGTAATGGTTAATGGTACCCTAACTCCATCTTTTCGGTTGAGTAGATCCACACACCAAGGGGATCCCCTCTCACCTTTGCTATTTGCTGCAGCCATTGAACCGTTTGCAGAGGCAATTAGAAACAGCCCTGATATATCTGGTATTAAGTTGGGGCAGAATAGTCTTAAAATAGCATTATATGCTGATGATGTTTTACTTTTTGTTTTGAATCCAGGAAGATCGATCCCTGCCATTTTGTCAATAACTGAGTCATTCGGGCTGGAGTCAGGTTATAAGTTTAATTTAGACAACTCAGTTGCAATGCCACTAGGGGGTGTTACTGATCCACCCTGTATTATAAACTTCCCTTTCAGATGGTCTACATCAAGACTTACTTATCTAGGAATAACTAATCTGAAAGATCTGTTCAAGCTTAATTGAGTGATATTAACAGGTGGATGGATCTTCCTATTTCGTGGATTGGAAGAGTAAATTTAATCAAGATGAATGTTCTTCCACTCCTACTTCATCCGATGCAAATGCTACCTTTATGGATCACGAAACATATAGTCAAGAGTATACAGAAAGATCTCAGTAAATTTATTTGGCGTGGTAAAAGACCCAGATTAAAAATGAAGACATTAGAGCTTCCCATAGACAGAGGGGGATTAGGACTCCCTAATATTTTGTTTTATAACTGGGCATATCTGACTGGATACATAATTATCTTAAAGGAGTACAGGGTCATATGGATGAATGGTGTTGTCTACCTTCAAATCTTCTTAGTTTGTTAACATGTGAAAAAAAGCAGATAACAACCAACCTCAGAAATAACCCAGTTATATATAATACTGTAAAGGTATGGAGAGAGATGGTGGCTTATATAGGGAGGAAGGGGTTTTCATCTTCCTTAACTCCTTTAAGTGGGAATAAAGCTTTTCCCCCAGGCATTAATAGCAAGATTTTTTCTCTTTGGCACAGTAAGGGCATTGGAGTTATTGGTGACCTATACTCAGAGAACTCGTTAATGTCTTTTACACAGATTCAAGCTCAGTTTGGTATACCACACACATATTTTTTTGTTTTTTTACAGATCCGTCATTTTATTCAAACAGATATTTTGCTACCTTCTGGTGGTCCAGTGGTCAGTCTCCTCGATAAGTGTCTTAGAGAGTTCACTAAAACTAAAAGGTTTATTTCATATTTTTGTCACACACTTGATTCCTGGAATGAACATAATGTTAATCACATTCAGACAGTTTGGGAGAGAGATCTGGGGATTAAGTATGAAGCAGACGACTGGACTGAGTGCATCCTTGCATGTTATGATACATATGGCTGCAACAAATTTAAGGAAACTCAATATAAAATTTTGCATAGACAACATAGAACACCCTACATTCTTAATAAATTTGATTCCAGTCGTTCCCTTTTTTGCCAGAATTGCAAAATAGAGACTGGTACTTACATACACTGTCTGTGGCAATGTCCCATTATTTCTGAATTCTGGTCATCAGTGACCAAAGAATTAAATTTGATTTTAGAAACCAGGATTGAAAAAACACCAGGGGCCTCATTTATAAAGCTTGCTTAAGCACAAAACGGGGCTTGAAAGTGGCGTACGCCACTTACCACGCAAAGGTTGTGATTTATAAAAATAAACTTGGCAGGAGAATGTGCATGACTCTGAGTCATGCGTGCGCACATTTTGGAAGACACTGGGAAGTGGCGACACAAATTTAATGTCATGCTATATCCACCTTAGATCCACATTATCATTGGAATTAAATCCAGCAGCCTTATTTTGCGCTTGGAGTGAGTGATAATATTTCATAAAAACGCTGTAAAATCCAACTCAAATCCTGAATTGAAATTCTTTCTAAATACGTATTTAATCCACACTGCCTCTAACGTCTCATTGTCCACTCTGTGAGCGCAGGAGGGGGAGAGGACGGCGCGACTGCATGGAATATATTTATTTATTTAGCTAAATATTTCCAGTGCATTTATCATGTCTCGAAATACAGCCATTAAGCACAACCGTTACACTCATTTCATCAGCCCTACTTAGACATGTGCTGTTCATGACAAAACCGGCATGAAGAAACGTGTTCGCCTATTACACTTTCATCTTTGAATTGTATTTCAAATTACACGTTGTATTTTGGGACAGGGATACCACTGGTTCATGCTGTAATTCAGGCCGGGTGTCTGATCAGACTAATTGCCATAAACATATAAATACTGCGGTGACCCTCGTGCGTAATTGCGCAAGATGGCACTGGCACATACTCCTTTTTGCCTCCACCTTTAATAAATGTGATTCTTTATGTCGCACATCAATGTCAAACATCCTCAAATTTAAAAGCAACACATTAACTACATGTTGGTAAAGGAGTAGAAATATTTGGTCTACCTTTAGATCAGACCACTTTTTTTTTGTTCTGTCACTGCCATGCAGTCCCACAGACACAGCTGACAGCATCAGCAGCGTTGATGTATTGCCACTTTTTTTCGCTTTCTTTTATTAGTGATCCCGCTGCTGTGGCCACCAAATAAAATCTTTCTTCAGTCCTCCACCTCCCGTTAAAGGGTCTCTAGCTCGGTCTCGGAGAAATTCTGTTTTTTGGTTAGTTTCTCACACCTGTCGCCGTGACTTACAACGAGAGAACACTCGCATGCAGGCTTATTTATATGCAGATCACATTCATGAGGTGATTTGCATAACCATTTATGGTTGAACTAGGGCGTGTAGAGGGCGGAATATGAGGCGGATCTGGGTGCGCACAACTCCAGGAGGTCTGTGTGTATAAAGAGAACATTGCGTACAAGTTTGCGTGCGCACGGTTTTATAAATCAGATTATTTTTTGGCGCACGTCAACTTTAAGTATGAATCCTAAGCACTCTTTTATAAATGAGGCCCCAGGTCTGTTTCACCTTAATCTGCCTGATAAGAATCTGTCTCTTAATACTTCTTATTATTTGCTTCTTAAAAACATGTTTTTTTTTTGGCCAGAAAATCCTCCTACAATTTCTCAGTGGTACCGGGAAATATTTAGGGTATTGCCAATGGAGAGACTTTCTGCTAGAGCCAAGGGTAGCCAAGACATTTTCCATGAGTTATGGAAACCTCTATTTAGCTACCTTACAGATGATCTGGTTACCCTCTCACGGGGGGATTTATCTGCCTGATGACAAACTGTGAGTCATTGTTTACTCTTTTTTTGCCCTTTTCTTGTTTAATTTTCTTTTTTCTCTCTTTGTAACTTCAAATAGAATGAATTGAAAGGGTCATTGTATTAATGTTTAGTATAATTCACCCAAACTTATAGTCTTTTTGTAACTTATCTTTTGATTGTATAATTGATGTATACTGTGCAGAAGTGATGTGTATATTGTGAGAGGTGACCTGATGGATGGGACAGGTTGGGGGAACAGGAAGAATGTTTTTGTTTTGTTTGGGGTTTTTTTGTTTGGTTTTTGTTTTGTGTATTTGTCTGAGGTGTGTTTCTTTGTTGTTGTTGGTTGTGTTTGTCTTGTTTATGAAAAAAGGAACATTACTAGCTAATTTATATTTTGTCGAAGAGTTTACCTGTATGTACTCAAGTAATGTTCCTGAATAAAATATGTTACCAAAAAAAAAAAGAAAAGAAAAGAAACAGGGTGTCCAACAAAAGTTCAGCTCACGTGCATCACATTCAGATAGGACACAGCATTAGAGCAAATAAAACAAAAACAAAAAAGTAATCCCTTCACATAATCTATTTTTTAAAGACAGTAACTGTATTCAAAATACCACCAATTTAAACTGTAACTTTAACAACATAAAGTTAGTAATATTTTGTATTATAAATATGTACTGATATTTCTTGTATTTCGTTGTTCCATAACCCTGGTGGTAAATATATAGCTGGAGCTAGCAGCCAGTTAGTTTAGTTTAGCATAAAGACTGGAATCAGGGGTTTGTTTATCTGTACAAGAACAGAATAGTGGAAGCTGTTATAGCAGCAGATGCTTATTAGGGTGTAATGTTGGCATGTCCACATACTTTTGCACTTAATAATTACACATATTGTGTATTTTCCATGAACTGTAGTAGAGTTTGAGTTAATTATTTTTTGCTGCACCATGACACGAGTGCTCAAACTAGATGCAAGACTCCAAAGTGTGTTACTGACCATCCCTAACAACTAAGAATACAAATGTCTGTATTGTGTTTACAGCTGTGCCAGCAGCTCCAGTGAATGTCTCAGTGACCCAGCTGAGGGCGCACTCGGCCATGGTGACCTGGAACGTCCCTCAGGGAGACACCGTCATTGGATACTCCATCTCACAGCAGGTACAGTAGCACATTATCATCACTGTGTGTGTGTGTGTGTGTGTGTGTGTGTGTGTTTACTCCAGTGTTCATGGCAACAGAGCTCAAATTTTGATTTTTCTTAATTGCTTTAATCCTCAAAAAGCTTGGAAAATAATAAATCAATCTGTCTCACGTCAAATTCACCCTGATCTAACCCCTTTCCCCCTCTGTGCTCTCATTTGGTTTGTGGCCAATTAATTTTGCAGAGATACAAATTGAAGGGATATAAATTATGGATTGAATGCCCAGAAAACTTGGATGGCTGCCATGCTTGGGGCTACAAAACAGCATTCCCAAAGTTGAATTATCTATTTTTTTCTGATTGTCTTTATCTCGCGAGGAGGGGCTTCTTTTCACTGGAGGTTTTTAAAATGCTGCGTCATTCATGGGGCCAGAAGCTTTGAGTCACGAGAGATAGTCTCCCTTAAAAGTTTGGAAATGTCAGGGGAATTCACTCATAAACATTAAGCTTGTTAATGTCAAGGCTGGCTGCTGGTTGACGTAAGTCCTTTTTAAAGTAATGATTTTTTTAAAAATCTCCTGATTAGAAAAGTTTGCAGCCAAAAGAAGATCTGGAACTTTCTAAGTATCCAATTAGCAGGAAAGCGCTGACAGATATTTGGTAATGGAAATGAGATATGGAGTTCTTAGAAAATAAGTAGAAACGGGGTATTAGACCAGTTGTCTCCAACTTTTCCCTGCTCCAACTTCACATTAGATGTTATTGAACACTTAATTATATGAAACAATGTTTTCACATACTTGAACCCTCATTTAGGTTGGTTTGGTCAAGACTGCATTTGTACAACACATTCTCACTCCAACCTCGTCATATATTGATGTTTGGTCATGGACCTTTTCACGTTGAGATATGACATGCAAGGTACCCTGGGTGTGTTGGTTGTTGACTTTCAAGTTCTGCCTGTTACACGCATTGTCTGTTTTCAAAATACACTTCCGTTTTCAAAGGAAATGTAAGGTTTACATACAGTCTTGTTGGGATTCACTGGACCACAGATGATTTGTCAAAGGTTAAAATCTTAACTGGACCTGTGAAGGTTTCTCCTCTTGCCATCTGATATGGTGAGAGATGGTCTTTGTTCTTCACAGAGGACAGTTATTTGAAACCCTTCTCCACAGGGGGTCCCCAACTCACACCTCTCTGAGAGACAAGTCTAAAACTTCATTGGACAGGACTTTTACAGTGACATGCGACTCTGTGATGCCAACTGTAGAAGGTCTGCTCCCTTCAGACAGTCTTTGTCTTGCTCGTGAGCTGTCGACCAGCTCACACCACCTCTGGCTCCTGGGCCTTTGGCCGGCCCAGACAGAGCCTTCTGGGCTCTCAAACCTGAACCAGAGAAATTAGTATGCAAGCACAAGGTTTGCAACTAACTTTCCAGTGACAAGGAGAACCCCAGCGTCTAACTCTGCAAAGACCCCGAGTGACCACCTTCCTCGGATCTGCATCTGGAACCACAGCTCTTTCCAGCCTTCCTCTGCCAGCTAACAAAAGCAGCACACCACCATGTGACTCTTTCTTCCATCCATTCAAGGATCGGTAATGTAACAACTGGGCATAGCTTTATCACAGCTGTACAGGGTAAACAAGACTGTTTTAACTTGTTGATTGTGATTTAACGCTGTTAGTGAGTTATTGTTGTGATTGGTTGCAGTTAGGTCATTGGTTAGTTATGTTAGGTGATGTAAGTTTGCTAATGCTGTTCACAGACAACGTTTTGCATGCAGCTAAACATCCTCTGTACTAATCCAGAGCCTTTGCAACACATATCACCTTCACATAGACTCATTTACAAATAGGCTTTCAACAGAGCTGTACCCAAACAGGCAACTCAAAGTTCCAGCTTCTCTTCCTTTGTCTTTTTCCTGACCACACCACACCATCAGACAAACACCTCCCCTGATCGGAAGCCAGCTTTGATTCGGCCGTCTTGTAGTTCTTTGTTGTCTGCCATTTTGTTTTGTAGGCCAAACAACACTTTGATTACTACACCCGCCTTTGTCTTTCTCTCTCTCTCTCACACACGCACACACACACACACACACACACACACACACACACACATACTCACCAAGCTTGTATATAGTTAGTTAGTTAGTTAGTTAGAATTTGTGTGTTTTGGTTTTGCTTTGCTCACTTTATGAATAAATATAATTTTTGGAATCATACCTGCTGTCTGTTTAATGTTGCACAAGGGTGAATGAATAGCCAACCTCTGCTGCATCAAGAACTCCGAAATACTACAGGCTTTACTATTAAATTTGGTTACTGTTATTAATTTAAGTATTAATAAAAATTCCAAATTGATAGTTTAGTGAATTTTATGAGACTGATGTCTTTAACTGATTTTAACATTTTGGGAATGGTGCCCCACGCAGTGGCGTATCCAGGACATTTTTACTGGGGTGGCCAAGATGGGACACAAAGCTAGTGTGGGGTGGCCATGGCATAGCGGAGTATAATGCCACGTACGCAGCCAACCCCGGTTCGAATCTTGGCCGGAGGACCTTTGCTGCATGTCACATCCCCTCTCTCTCCCGTGATTTCCTGTCTCGTAACTGTCAAATAAAGGTGTCTATGCAGGTAAAAAAATATTTGAAAAAAAAAAGAGTCTTTTTTTTTTTTATTCCATTTCCACCTATCACAGTCCTCAGGAATCTCTGGTTATTTTAACATGTCGATTTTTAATCAGTAATTATGTTCAGGATAGGGTACAAATTTTCTAAGAGCCATTTCCTTATAGTGGATTAAAGTCCTCATCTCTTCACAAGTTAGATTAGGGTAGCAATATTCAACTGCTCTTAACTCATCCTATAGAATAACAATCAGTCATCAGCTCATCATCCGTGTCACCTGTATTGTTACCTGTGTTTGCTCTACTAATTGAGGCACCATCTTGTGGTTACATAAAAACACAGCAATCCAGGCAACAGAACAAACCAAAAAATTCAAATCAAAGCTTAATACTTAAAGATAGGCCTTATTAAAAAGTTTATCTGTAAGCAAAAGATAAAATAAGCTTGTAAGGAAAAAGGAATATTTGTTGTTCATTACATGCTTAGTTCATGGTATTATTTAGCTTAGATATAATTTGTTCGAGATACTGGAATTTGATTTTTTTGGTTTGTTCTTTGCCAGGTGTGTTTTTATTTAACCACAAGATGGGGCCTAAATTAGTAAAGCAAACATAGGTAACAATACAGGTGACACAGGTGAAGGCCTGATGACTGAATAAGGAAGTGCAAAATGTATACCTCACACCACTCTATAAAAGACTTCCATGTACAGTAGGATACACTTGTGTTTCCTTGCTCTAAGCTCCTCCAGAACCCTCCTCCCTCCTTGCTCCTCGAGGTGCATTTAGAGAAATTGGAAGAACATGCATGAAGGGGGAATGATATCTGGGTCACAGTAGGAGAGAGAATGTGAGGAGGCATACCTTAGCATCATGAAAAGCACCTGGTGAGTGACAGACACACGGGAGAGATAAGACAAGAGACAACAGTCTGAGAAATAAGTGAGTCAGAGGAAAGAAACATGGCATGCTCTAAAGAGAGAGAAAAGCATACAATGAAGACAGACCTTTTAATCAAGAATGGACACACTATTACATGTTCATTCTTCCCACAGGCTGTTCAGAACCAGTATGTCTCATGTCTCATTTCAGGGGTTGGTAAGGGTGGATGCCACCTCCCTTGTTAACCTGCCCTACCTGCTCTCTATCCCCTAGTGGCACAGAGAGTACAGGGGCAGGGGGTGTTTAGTCTGTGCAAGTTAGAAACTGTGGGCCCAACCATGGCACTGAAATATCAGTAGCATAAAGCCCCGTTTCCACCACAAACTTTTGGTATAGTACCTTTAGAACCAAAAGTAACCCCTACAGACGTGTACCTAGACCCTGGGTCTGTTTAGCATTTCCACTACAGACAGTACTCTTAAACAGATATATATCAAGACTGTGTTACTGTATTGTTTATTTCTTGCCTAAAATGTTTTTAAAATATAGTTTAGGGCCATGTTTAGCTGTAATAGCAAGACTTTGTGAACAGCAAGTGGGCACCATGCTGTTTCCTCCAAAGTGAAAACAGAGGCTGAAAAAACGGTAAAACTCAGCAGCGTTGATCAAATATAAACCAAGATTCTGTTACTAGGGGTACGTCCCAAGTCCCTTAAAATTACTGCTAACCACCTAACCTAGCCACCTTACCTAACTGTTTAGTCCCTCCCACTTAGGAAAACATTTAAGGAGTCAGGAGTTAGGAGTGAGGAGCGAGGATTGCTGATAAGAGACATGAGACGGCCTTACTCTGAAGCGTCACGTAAAGCGACGTCCTATTCTGGTGACGGCGGCACCTATGGGCGGCACAGCTCCATAACGGAGCCAGCATTTGGCGTACATCCCAAGTCACATTATATTTGCTGGTTATGGATACGCCGGATACGCCGGTTACGGATCAAAGCCGTAACCAGCTTTGATCCGTACCTTACTCATCGCACCTAACAGATCCCTCCTAACGCCTAACGCTAACTCCTTACTGGCAGGAATAAGAGACATGAGACGGCCTTAAAGATGGCGGAGCTCGAGCGACTTCCGGTTCAAGTAAGGAGTTAGGAGTTAGCAGTATAAAATAAGAGACTTGGGACGTACCCTCTGAAACATGTTTTAGGCATTCAGGCATTGTTTTTTGCCAGCCAGCCACCATTGTTTCCAATGGGCGGTTCCGCATTACATCACCCACCAGCCCAAGTCTTTATTGGTCTGGTGCAGTGCAGTGCATTCTGGTAGTTCTAGGTTCTCTCTCTTTTGAGCGAAAGCATCCTTTTCCTCTGTTTTCTGTGGTCCTGTAGCACCAGTTTCAAAAGCACTTGCAGCTATTTACAGCTATTTACTGCAGAGACATCTTAGTTTTATTAAAAGGCTTAACAACAGTGAAATACTTCTTTAAGCCCCATTTCCACCAGTTCCCCAGTTCAGTTCAGTTCGTTACACATTTTCAGTTTCCATTGTGAAAAGTTGTGGATGGTACTAATAGAACCATTTCTTACTGTTTCCATCTTTCATCACCCCTCTATTGAGTTACCTAGAACACAGATCTGGTACTTAAAGGTGGCGCTAGAAACACCACAATCTGCTGATTGGTCAATAGAAAGCTGTCACGCAGCTCATGTAACCATTGTTCATACCTTGGCAAAGCTTACATATATTAGTAAACTATAACTATAAAGTGAACGGATGTTTTGCTGCCTCTCACAGCAGCTGTAGTCTGAGAATAAATAATTTAATTCACTGGGCCAACTGCTTGCAACTTTTAAGGTGTAACATTCACTTGTAATGTTACTTGACACATGAGCTGATGACGTGAATACATCAACACACCTTAAATTTCAATATGACAACTTTGACCATTTACTTTAGTTTTTACTGTCTCTCTTTGATGACATATACTCTTAGTAATGAGCGTTTAAAAATATAGACTCGATATTACAGGTACAGGTGCACATCTGTAGGGGTTACTTTTGGTTGAACAGGTACTACTGAAAGTTTTTGGTGAAAACCTGGCTTTTGGCTACTGATATTTTAGCGCCATAGTTGGGGCTTTATTAGGTAGACCTCGCTAGTACCATGTTGGATCACCTTTTGCCTTCAGAACTGCCTTAATTGTTGGTGCCATAGATTCAACAAGGTGCTGGAAACATTCCTCAGAGTTTTTGGTCCATATTGACAAGATAGCATCACACACTTGCTGCAGATTTGTCAGCTGCACATCCATGGTGTGAATCTCCTGTTCCACCACATCCCAAAGGTGCTCTATTGGATTGAGATCTGGTGACTGTGGAGGCCATTGGAATACAGTGAACTCATTGTCACTGGATTTTTCTCCTCTGACCTCTGGCATTAACAAGGCATTTTCACCCAGAAAACTGCCGTTCACTGGATATTGTCTCTTTTTGGACCATCCTCTGCAAACCCCAGAGATGGTTCTGCGTGAAAATCCCAATAGATCAGCAGTTTCTGAAATACTCAGACCAACCCGTCTGGCACCAACAACCATGCCACATTCAAAGTCACTTAAATCACCTTTCTTCCCCATTCTGATGCTCGGTTTGAACTTCAGCAGGTCGTCTTGACAGTGTCTACATGCCTTAATGTATCGAGATGCTGCCACTTGATTGGCTGATAAGCTATTTACATTAATGAGCAGTTTAAGAGTTGTACCTTCTAAAGCAGCTGATGAGTGTTTTCTATTCCTACTTAAAGAAAAAAATTGGTTTCTCCGGTGCATTCTGGCAACACCAGACTTCTGCTCTTGCCTGAGAAGGACTAACCCCGCTATTTTTAAATATGCAATTGAGAGAGACTCTCACTCCAGCCTGTTCAACAGCCCGAGAGCCAGCTAAACTCTTTTGGCTGGGGGAGGAGGGATTTGTAGCCCTCCCCTCCCCCCAGAAGCCGTCCCCTGGGGTTACAAACACACCTGGTTTGGAGTCACTCAACATTTATAGTCCTCATATATCACCACATTTTCTTCGTCTCACATCTTCTGACGCTTGGGCTGCTAACTCAGCGTGCTTCATTCTAATCAGTTTTTACCACCCACAGTTTGGCAATAGGAGAATCAGACATTAGCTGACCTCTGAGTGGGAGTTGTCTCCATTAGTGGAAATGATTTGGCTGGGACCCGCCTCACTGAAGGAACATCCACTGCGGCGGCAGCAGCAGCAGTGATGCCAAACAGCTCTTTTTTTTTTTTTTTTTGTAAAGTTGCCTCACGTCTGACTTAGAATCCATCAACCTCATGGCATTTTCAAGAAAACAGAGGATGAGAATGTAAAACATCTCCTGCCATAACCTCAGGAAGCTCTTATGTAAAAACCTTGCTCAAATATTAATAGGGGAGGTGATGGGAGCAGGTGGCGGGTATCCATGCAGGAGGTTTTATCTACTGAGCTCCTTTTTTTCTGCTGTTAGTCATCAAAAGTGGCTCTGGATGAGGGTGAACATGTACAAAAGGGAAAGAAATGCAGTTATGTAAAAGGCTGCAGTCAATCATTTTTCTTGGACATCTTTTCTCCTTTTAAGGTGTAAAAAACAAAACAAGCAACACTGATTCTATGTCAGGCTTTAGGCTCCGTTTGGACCCACTGGCTTGTTTCAGTAGATTATTTCATATACACTATTTCTCAGTAACAAGCTGAGCCTTCTGTTTGTGAAGGAGAAGCAGGACGAGTGAATCTGCTCAGACAAAGAGTTGTTTCACTCATCTGAAGTTGTTCCAAATCCCAGAAGCTCCGGCTGCTGAGATTCACACATTACGCAACAGAACAGCGCTTTCAAACATTCGGAGGAAGTAACACACTTTGAGATTGTATATGCGAGATGCACAATAATCCTCATTCTGATTCATGAATCCCAAACTATCACAAGGTCAATTGATGATTAATGTGTACGTGTGGGCGGACGTTGATCAAATAAATCCATGCTGCGCCGGTAGATAGTGTCTGTTTTCGACTGTAGGCGTGTTTCTTAACCTGCTACAAGAAGAAAACTGACAGCCTGTGACAAGAAGAGGTTTGTTTATCTGTGGCTTTTCACTGGTGAAAGGGTGTTAAGCTACTTTATTCACGTAAAAATAGCTGTATAACCAAACTTTGTCTTCACCTGTAGATTTCAGGGTCAGGGTCCTCACAGAAGACACATTTTACAACCCTTTGAAAAGCCTCTAAGGCTTCCACTTGTCTCAGTTAAACCATAACCAGCAGAGCTCAGAGCTTAACTCCAGTTTTCTTATTGAATTTTTGCTTTTTCATGTCAAACCATCTTTTCTTTGTGGAATATGCCATCACCACCTGCACAGCCACAAGAATCAAAGACCTTACAAAACCTTTGTTCCAGCAAGTTTATCCTTTCATGTTTGGCTTTATGTTCTCTTTTAGAGAATGAGAAAAACATTTCCCACTATAGTAAAGTACTTTATTGGTCTCATTACAATTCATCTTTCTAGGAGACTTTTTAGTACTGACAGCAAATGTAGATAGCATAGTTTCCACTGGAGATGATGAGGACACGTCTCCCCTACTTTCAGTTTGATGACAATTACATAACGTATTTGTCTTACTGTTTCTAAGGCTTACACCAATCAGCCATAACATTAAAACCACTGACAGGTGAATAACATTGATCATCTCATTACAATACAATGTTCTGCTGGGAAACCTGAGGTCCTGCAGTCATATGGATGCCACCTGGCATGCTCCACCCCTTCATAGCAACAGCACTCCCTGATGCCAGTGCCCCCCTTCCCAGCAGGACAATGCACCATGCCATGCCACAAAACCTCCTCAGGAATGGCTCGAGGAATGTGACAAAGCGGTGCTCAAAGGATCTGGCGCCAACACTCCGATTCCAGACACCACGGGACGACCCCAGAGGTCCTGTGTACATTCCTCCAGGGGTCAGAGCCAAGTCCAATCCAAGTACGTACCAGCACATCCGATGGATGTTGGTTAGACTGGGATCTGGGGAGTCTGGAGGCCAGGTCTTTGCCTTGAGCTCTTTGTCATGTTCCTCTGGCCATTCCTTAACATTTTTTGGGATGTGGCATGGTGCATTGTCCTGCTGCGGGGGGCACTGCCATCAGGGAGAGCTGTTGCCACGAGGGGGTGTACTTGGTCTTAAATGGTGTTTAGGTGGATGGTGTGTAGGCTACCAAGTGTCATCCACATGAATGCCAAGACTCAAGGTCTCCCAGCAGGACTGCATTGTAACAAGATGATCATTGATCACATTAACTGTCAGTGGTTTTAAGTTTTGGCTAATTGGTGTATAAAGGTCAGATGTTGTTTGGGAATGGAAACTTTAAAGGGTAACTTTGGTATTTTTCAACATTGACCCTATATTCCCATGCTTTGGTTCTAATTGAGTAATGGGGACAACCATTTTTGAAAGAGGTCCAGTATTGTGCGAGAGTGCTACAGCTGGCAGCGGCGAAACAGGCTGCAATGTAACGTTTATGAGCAATTGAGCATAATTTTTGTTAAACCAGAAACAGCCCTGAAATTGCCATTGCCAAACTCCATTTAAATAAACAATAATTTTATCATTATAAAACACATTTCATTCAAAGTCGACAGAAACAAAATAAAACTCACAGAAACCGTATTGTCTTTGCATTGTTCCAACAATCACTAAGTCTGGTTTGGTTGAAATAAACCCTTCATTCATCCAGTTAGATGTGAAATATATATGCTGCCTCTTTGCACTCTAAAATTATTGATATTTAAATGGAGTCTGGTTGGTATGGTGATGGCAATATTGGGGCTGTTTCTGGTTAAACAAAAATGATCTTAATCTTTAATAAAAAGGTCTATCCCTGTAGGGATCCTTTCAATAATGTTTTAAGACACTAACATGAGAAAATAGGGCCCAGTTTTACAAATACCAAAGTTACCCTTTAAGGGGAACATTAAAGAAGCAAGTTTGGTTGGCGGAAATGCAAAAAATGTGCAATTTATTAACAAAAATACTCATGAAACTGAGGTAAAAATTCTGTTTTTTCCAGACGCCTGCAGAAATTAAGCTGACAGAGCAGCAGCAAGGATTTAATAGTCTTTTTATGTATACAGGTTGTCCTTCCCTGTGGACTGTGGGCAGGCACTGCTCACTGCTGAAAAACATTTAATGTTAGTACTTACTGTTATTACACTCCTAAAAATACATTAGAATCAGCCAAAGATAAAGCAGTGAAGCCCAGTATCACGCCTACTTAAGGTAAAATATACATGTAGATTTAGTACACCAATAACGCAGCATTTACTTTTTTCAGTTGGAGCTCTGACAGATACACAGTTTTAAGGCTCCAGCAGTTTTAATTTAAAGGATTTTTAGTTCGAAATCAGAGAATGATGCAGCTGAGTCACAGTTATTGATTAACAATCCTTTTAGCCTCCATAAAGATTTATTACATATTAATGTCTTTTAGTGCTGAGGGACAATAAAACCATCTGCCAGAGGAGCTGGAGACACTCTGACTCTGCTGAGTCTCTGGTGATTCAGACATCTGGAGAGCCTCGAGCGTTCTGCCAGACTTCTTATTTATTGACTCTTTCTCAGCTTTCAGTACTTTACAGCCACTTTTACTTACTGGGAAACTTGTGTCTCATTCTGAACTGGACTTTAACACCCACTACTGGCTGGATCGAAGACCTTTATCTAGTGGAACACAACAGGTTGTTCAGATAAATGTTTTGCCTACCATAATTTGGATTTTTAGAAAGTCTTCCCTACAGCAGTTGTTCTGATGCTAAGCTGGTGGGTAATAAGAGTAACAAAACAAAACAAAAAACAAAATGTTATCTGAATGTATCATTATACCACTGTGTAATTAGTCTAGAATAATTGAATCTTAATCTTTGAAATAAGCAAGTTTTAATAAAGCATTTAGCCTTAGTACCTAGTAGAGGTACATAGTACAGATACGTCATTATCTGTATCTGTTCAGCCAACAAAATGATCTGTCTCTGTTTTCAGATAGACAACCAGAAGTGGGTGTGGTTTATACACAAAATCACGTTAAATCAGGCAAATGTATTGTATTGTATTATATTGTATCTCCAAGGAAAATATTCACTGGCAATGAAATTGTGCCTCCAAAGCATCAAATTGTTTTATTAAGTAAGGGATAATGTATAATGAGCCGGTGAATACTGGGAAAATAACTCCCGACAGGGGAATAGAACCCCTCCGCTGCGCGTCGGGGTTCTATTCCCCTGAAGGGAGTTGTTTTCCCAGTATTCACCGGCTCATTATACATTATCCCGCTTATTACACGGCTAATTATCAGTTGAATAGACAGAATATTGATTAATTATACATTTTGTAAGCGGTAACGGCTACTTTAGCCCGATAAAAAAAGTAACTGTTGTCAGGGCAGCGTCCCTATAGCAACGCCGGGCTACATAGCAACTGTGTGTAATGACCGTTGCTACTAGCAGCGGTCATTACACAGTAATATCAGAACCGCAGAATGCTGCGACTGACCAATCAGAATGCAGCATTTAATAGAGCCGTGTAATAACAGCATATAATTGTTATGAAATATATTTGTACACCCTCTTACTGAAGTAGAGAGAGAGAGAGAGAGAGAGAGAGGGAGAGGTTTTTTGTTTTTTTTTAAAGGATGTTTTTTTTCAAATGACTACTTTTATTTATTTCAAGGGACTTTTTCTGTCCTAATGCCACATTTATGTCCCAGTTCTTTTGATTTCCATCTATCACCATGGAGTACTTGGTAGGGTGTTTGTGGATGCTAAGTCAAAAGTCTTTGAATGAAATACAAAGTCAAATTTTATTTTATTTATATTGGGTTAATAAAGAGAATATGTACATACAGCTAAAACTGCAGATTCTAAGCTTCATTTTGATGTATAATGAGAACTCCAGCTGATATGAATCGATTCAGACAGACATGTCAGTCATGACTTTTTTTCCCTGATTAACAACAAGCTTCAGGTAGAATAAATATCTGTTTCCATCTCATTATTAGTGCTTTTCTGAATATTGGGATTCAGGTAAATCCCTTGTACAGTACCTACTGGAATTATCTCTAAAATAAGATTACAGCCACATTATTTCAGTAGTTTTGTCCAGAGATAAGTCTTAAAGCAGCGATGATTAATATTTTTATATGTAAACATGTCTACTTGTATGTGATTGTGTCGCTCTTAGAGACAAACCCACTGAGAAAATCATCCTCAGCTCCACAAAGCGTTATAGCATTGTTGTCTCATTACTTTGGTTTTACTGTTTTGGTTCACTCTCACTGCTCCCATAGCACCCTTTTTCAGCCACAGCAGGCAGCTATTTTCAGTGAAAAAGCTCTTAAAATCCACTGTTCACTTCCTGCTCAGCAGCAAACAGCAGACAGACACAGTCAGAGACAAGCTGGTGAACATGCTGGAGCATTTACGAGAAGACATTCCCCCAGTTCTACTGATAAAGGTGATAATAAGTGGATTTTAATGAATCTGTCTCATTGTTTTTCCATTTGCTGTGTATGGTAAGGTTTGCAAAATAAGAAAATAAGCTCATGCTTTTGCCAGAAATTTAAAGACATTTTTTCACCAGGTCAAAGTCAGTTTATCCATGAACTATGGGGAGGTGATGGTCATGTATTCTGTCATAAAGACTGCTTTTTGCACAGAGCAGAGTATCTCTGGCTCTGTTTCCTCCACAGGATGATTGCTGGTGTTACCTTGCCTGCAGACCTTATTCCCCCCCGTGGGACAGTCAGTGTTTGAGCTGAATTTATATGAGTGGAGCAAAGCTGCTCATTACAGAGGGGGGATTTTATTTGCATTCATAACGTCTGTCTTGAAATTGTGAAATAAAATTGTTAAATTAGCCATGATGGTGCAGCGGGTTTATAACATATGTCCTGTGTTTGCACGTGTCTCCTCTCCAGAGGCAGGATGGCCTGATGCAGCGCTCCATCCGCGAGGTGAACACGTCCAGCCGCTGGTGCGTGCTGTGGGACCTGGACGAGGACACACACTACAGCGTCCAGGTGAGGCACACACACACACACACACACACACACACACACACACACACACACTGAGGATGACTGTGAGGTGCCAATGAAACCTTTCTAGCAGGGGTACTTCAGGTAAGAATTGTTTGTTGAAGTTGTAAAAACATTGCAGTGAGCAGCCCAGTCTCCAGAAGAAAATTTTGGCATTGTAAGTCTCTGCAAACCATTACATTACATTTGTACATTTCAATCGTATCATAGCAACGCCTCTAAATTGACATGACCTGAGTTTGTCATCTGGAGGTGGAGGGGATGTTGGATGGCATGGACACCATTGATACCACTGTTTGAGACTAACAAACAATAAAACTGGTTGTGATTTAGTGTGTCATTGCTGTTGCTCCGGCAGCTTTTTAGACACTAAAAGCCATTGTTTTTTACTGAGACATCACTGCGTTTTCTGGTGGGATAATGACCTGAAAGGCAGTTGTTTTTCTTGAGATGTTGCTACTTTTCCTGCCAGGATAGTGCCATAGAAAGTGTTTGTTTTTTTTTGTTAGTTTTTTTTACAGAGACATCGCTGTGTTTTTTGCTGGAAAAATGACCTGAAAAGCAGTTGTTCTTTCTCCAGACATCGCTGCTTTCCTGCCAAGATAGTGCCATGAAAAGAGGTTGTGTTTTACAGAGACATCTCTGCATTTCCTACTGGTATAGGGGCACAAAAAGCGGTTGTTTTTTATAGAGACATCATTGCATTTCCTGCCAGATAATGACCCAAAAAGCTGTTGTTTTTTTTCTCAAGACATCACTGCGTTTCCTGCCAGGATGGCGGCATAATTATTTTATACCATGACATCGCTGCATTTCCTGCCAGGGTAGTGCCACCTAAAGTGCTTATATTG
Source organism: Epinephelus moara (assembly GCF_006386435.1). NCBI lineage: Eukaryota > Metazoa > Chordata > Actinopteri > Perciformes > Serranidae > Epinephelus > Epinephelus moara. The sequence goes on from NC_065520.1 coordinate 3,097,974, forward strand.
AAGTTAAGACATTGCTGCATTTCCTGTTGGGATAGTGCCACAAAAAAGGGTTGTTTTTACACCAAGACATTTTTACACCAAGGATAGTGCCACGACAAGCAGTTGTTTTTTTACAGAGACATCGCTGTGTTTCCAGCGGGCATTGTGCCCCCTAAAGCCAAAAAGTAAAAACATGATCTTTTCCGAACCATAACCAAGTGGTTTTTGTGCCTTAACCTAAGCACAGTAATCACAGTGTTCTGTTGAAAGGTAAAGTTTTAATGTATCAATGGTTTGCATTAACATACAACACCAACATTTTTTTTCTGGAGATTTGGTGATGAGAAAAAGATATGAAGTGCAGCTTTAATTGAGGAACTTCACTGATAATGAACTTCATTTTGAAAATTCATTTTTATTCTTATTAGCTTCCTCTCAGTATATAATGGACACACTTTTTTATGACGTTATTACAGCTCAAAGTTTCTTAAATCAAATGCCAGCACAAACTCCAGCTTCTCTCTGAAGGAGGAGCGTCTAATGTGACTTCATTATCATGACTCTATTAAACTTTTTATAATCCATTATAGCTTAATAGACTGATATAGATTGTCCTTCAGCTGGCGGACCCGGTTAAATATGCTTGTCAGCAGGCGGGTGTCCTGCAGAAGTCTCATTGAGCAATGCACTGAAGCCTCGCCAGCACCCAGAGGGTGGAGACTTAATCTTTTCACCTCTGACCTTCCTGTAGAACAAAGGATGGGAAAATAAGATAATTTGTCTGTGGAGTTTGGTGAAGGGATTTGCAGAGCTCAAACTTTAGGATACTTTCACATTAATGTAGGGATGTATTTTGTGATAAAGTGTTGTAATTGACTTTTGTTTTGTACCCACTTCTGCCTCAGTCAGTCATTTTCCTAGAATGACTTGCAGCAACCTCTACAGAAAACTCGTTGCATTTAACCTTTGGGTTTAGTGTGTAGGCGGAGGCACAGCTAGACCTCTTGTATGTAATTGTGCTGGTGATGGATTTCTCTCCCTGTATAATGCTTGAACTTAACACTTTCTGCTATCTGCTATAGCTGTGAGAAATATCTTGTATTTGAGTGAGAAACACAACAACAAATTTGTTTATTTCTCTCTTCATTTTTGAATTCTTTGCTTGTTTGCTGAAAATGTCCCCAGATGAGTCTTTAGCCGAAATCTATACTCCCTTCTTTGTTTTCCAAGCTTTCAGTCTGCTTCTACATCTACAGCACCGCACTCGTCCTCCAACAATCATTCAGGATCCCAGCCAAAAACCAAAGCACCATTTGCTCGCTAAATATACCCTCACCAGCCAGTTTCTTGTCATCGTTACATAATGTCATCCTCCGTTAATGTCATCTGGGACTGTACCCAGCAGTCAGCTGTGCAGAACTACGGCTGCATCCAACCTTCCTTAAGCATATGAGGAGTACTTCATAGTTTCACTTAAATAAACTTTAAATCTCTTTTTTTGTTGGGGGGGTTTAGGTGCAGTCTGTTGGGCCACATGGTGACAGCCAGCCCAGCCGTGCCATCCACTTCAGGACTTTGGAGAGGAGTGACCATTATCCAGCTGGAGTCCTGGATCACCGTAAATAAACACACGCACATTACACATATATTTTACTTAACTTATTACTTTTTTAAAAGCAGATTTTCCAACACCTTGACTCAGTTTATCACTCAGAAATGTGCACTTTTAGGAGTAAGAACAAGGGTAAGGGTAGGGTGCAAGTTAAACCACCAAAAACCTCCTTCCATCAATCTACTACTGTCTTAATTTGAACTAAAAAATACTTTGTATATTACTGCAATCATCTTCTTGACCTTGCTAATTAAGTTAACAAATAATTAAAGTAACAGTGTGATGCTAATTGGCTTTCTTGCTGAAAATTGGATGAGAACATTGATCTACAGAAGCCAAGAACAGCCATGCTTCCAATTATGTTTTCTTATGCCATAATCTCGAGTTGATTACTTTGTTATCTCATGAGAAAACAAGCTCCGTTATCTAGAGATAATTAAATGATAAACTTGGTATCTCAAGACAATAAAGCTTGTGTTCTTGAGATAATGAAATTACAGTTATGTCAGAGAATCTCAAAGAATTAAAGTCTTTTTCTCAAGATAATTAAATAATTGACTTTTTATCTCAGAGAACATAAATCTTTCTCTCAAGGTTATGAAATAATTGTTATCACAGGAAATAAAAATCTTTTATTCCAGATAATAAAATAATTAAATGGTTATTTTACAAAAACATTTTCTTATCAAGATAATGAGACAATCATCAAGTCATTATCCCAGGGAATAAAAAGGTTTTTCTTAAGATAATGCAATAATTTTTAACTCGTTATCTCAGAAACAAAACCCTTTTCCTCAAGATAATGAAATAATTATTTTGTTATCTCAGGGAACACAAATCCTTTTCTTAAGGTAATGAAATAACTAACTCATTATCTTAAAGATCTACAATGAAATGTTAATGAAATAATAAACTTTATAATGAATTTATTAACTCGTTATCTCAAGGAACAAAATTTTTTGTTTCGAGATAAAAAGATAATGAACGCATTTTCTCCAGATAACAAAATTAATTAACTAATTTCTCAAGATAACGGCTTTTAAGAAATAATCAGAAGCACAGCCATTCTCAGCTTCTGTAGATACAACTTTCATATCTGTATGCTTAAGTTGGAGCTACAGCCAGTTAGCTTAGCTAAAAACAAGGAGAAACAGCTAGCCTGGCCCTGTCCAACTGTACAAAATCCACAGATATTTTTGACATGATTTATTTATTATTTATTTTCTCATATGTATTGCCTGTTTTTATTTGCACTACTTACAGCACCTCTTATTAACTGTCATTTGTATTTATGTCTTTTTTAGTAGTTAATACAGTTGTTTATTTAGCAGCTAGTGGAGCTCTGAAACTATACTACTGTCCTCTTTGAGGATGTTTTTTTTGTCCTTGTTGATAAAGTTTGCCAACACTGAGTCTTTATTTGTCCTCAGACGAACCGGCAATGGAAGGTCTTGGCATGACTCCTCACTTACAGACAGGAGAGCTGCTCATTATCACCACTGTGCTGCTGCTGTGGGCAGGTCAGCCTCAACGTGTGTGGGTGTTTGTCAGAGGTGGAGGAAATATTCACATCCTTTACATTAGTAAAAGTACTTTGGTACAAGTGAAAGTACTGAAAATGTTGCTTGACACTGTAATTCTGGCATTGCTGGGTTCATTATGAAAGTCTTTCTTTTTCTTTTCTGTCTAGCCCAGCTTTAATTATTAATATTATTCTGCATAAATCTGCTGATTAGTTGCTGGAATATCATCACAGTTACACACAGTGACACCTTCACAATGCTTTGTTTTGTCTAAATCTCAGTATTATTAAAAATGAATGTGTTTGCTTGTTCACTTGTTTTTGATGTTTTACTTTGTCACCTTCCTCCCCAGCTGTCATCGCCCTCTTTTGCCGACAGTATGACATCATCAAAGACAATGACTCCAACGGCAGTAAAGAGAAAGCCAAGAGGCCGCTGGTCCGCGCCACTTCCTCCTACTACAACGCTTCAGCCGGCAGCTCGCCCATTTACCATAACGGAGCCGTGCGCAGCAGCAGGGTGACTCATTTTCTGCTACCCGAACTTCATTAAGAAAACTTCATCTTCTCAAACTTCTCCTCCGTCGCTTTCATTTTGTTGCAGCACCTCTCTATAATGCATGATCATTCTTGGCTGCCAGGAGTATTTTGTTTCCTCTCTAAAGAGCCTTTGTAGTTGCATCAGAGATCTCCTAGCAACCAAGGCTGCTGCCATCATGGCTAAATATAAAACAACCAGGCTGAAGTCAGAGAGTGCTTGTTGGGTTGTTGCTGTGGATCTAATCAGCGACAGGAAAAGTGAGCAGTCTGACGAGGTGGATTTGTTTCCAAATATAAGACAAAAAAGTGGAGTTTGAGGCGAGTCAGATCAGTCAGCGCTGGCTGTCACTGCAAAGTGATCACTCAGTTCTCTTAAGATGACAAGGTGTCATTTTGAAAGATCAATTTGTGGTGAATGAATGATGTGTCAGAATGTGTTCTATAATGCGACACTTAAAACAAAGGCCAGGATCACACTGAACGTTTCTGTATGTAGCTTTTGACATGCGCAAGCTGATTTCAAGCTGCTACAGCTGACTGAGGGTCTGTCTCCGGAGCTGTTAAATGGATGTATTAAGAGACCTGGATACAGCATTAGAGGCCAGACCCTGTTCATTCCAATGAGAGGTGCTTAGTGGCACAGATAGCCATAAAATCTTTATTTACGCTGTATGAAATTACTTGGATGATCTGTGCTGATTCAGCATCATTGGGCCCAAAGAGCAGGCGCAGTAGAGACTTTCACCAGGCATGCCAGCTACTTCCAGTTTAGCACTCCAGTACCTTGAATGGGGATAAGAAAGATTTAATCTTGCAGCTTTTCTAGATTTTCTAAATGTTATCAGACCAAACTGATTAAGTCCTGATAGTAAAACAAGTCAAGTCACACTCAAAAAAAAATGTATTCACTGATTTAAAGACATCACTTTCCCAATGTAAGTCAATGGGAAGAAAGTTTTTTTGGGCTGCATGGCATCATGTGACTGGCTCGGGAGTTTTTATTCTACTGTTTGGCCATTACAGAAATTGACTTAAAAGCCTGGGCGCCTGATCTGGACTCCTAGTCAGGCCCCCAGACACTGCTCAGCCTTGTAGCAAATTTTTCCCAGTGGTCATTCATGGTGTTGCAGAAAAAAAATCCCCTGCAGCCAACACATTCTCACTCCGACCTTGTCACATATCGACGTTTAGTCATGGACTTTCCACATCCAGATACAACATGCAAGGTACCCCGAGTGCATTGGTTGTTGACGTTCTGGGACACTATGTCAACTTCAGCCTGTTACATGCATTGTCTTTTTTCAAATACACTTCTGCTTTCGCAGGAAATGTAAAGTTTGCATACAGACTCTTAATTGCACTACGTCGGTACAACACTGCAAACTGACATTTTTTCCAGTAACAAACACACATGGTTACATTCTGTCAACACACACACGGTTGGGTTTAGGAAAAAAGAACAGGGTTTTGTTTTTCAATCTCACGGGAATCAAACACTGCCCTCCTGGGTGAAAGTCGGTGGTTGTTAGACCCACCCATCCGACCAGGACTTTTGCGCCTTAACTTTCGTTCTTGTCCCCGCCGCGTTTCCCCCTGACTCCACTGGACGTCATTCAACTTTAACGGCATCTGGCTGCGTGTCATGCCTCCGTCAAAGGACAGCATTTTTTGGATATGTCCGATGCCAGAAATTATTGCCCAAGCGCCGAATTTTGACAACTTTTGGAGTGACACCAAGTTGCTGCAGCCTGAAAGGCATTTTCCCCATAGACTACCACTATAGAAGAGATGTCTGTAAAACTGTTGACAGAACTCCTCGAACTGCAAACAAGGTCAGTCATGACTCTTTCTATTATGAATTCTTGGTCCACAGATGTTTTATATTTGTAAAAGTTTTCTGGAACTGAGAAAAACAATTTAAAAATCTGTGATGTCTTCACAATGTGAAGTCTATAAGCTGAGCAGGAAGTCATGCGCGGGGACACTGAGAGAAACACTACTGCTCATATTCAGTTGGCTGCATACATAGATTTATAATAACTTGAAACCTAATGCCAAGATGGCGCCTATTCATTCCAGTGGAGTTGCTTTCCTGGCGCATACTCCAAAAACGTTTCTAACTCCCAGGTGTACTTCCGCTGTATGCAGCCCAACGAATACACAGTAGTGTTTCTCCTGCTGGCCTACCTGGCAACCTGGTCTTACTCGAAAGTCATCGAAATCTGGCACTTGGGCAATGACTTGCAGTGTCAAACACACCCACGAGAGTGGTATTAGAAGATAGAAAGATGAAGATCATAAAGCCAAACCCTGTCCTTTTTTTCCTAAACCTAACCATGTGCTTTAGAAAAAAAAAATAACGTCAATATGCGGTGTTGTATCAGCGTAGTGCATTTATTTTGAAAGAGACTGAATGTAAACTGTACATTGCCTGTGAAAACAGACTGTGTATTGTTGGGGAGTTTTTCTTTATCTGCTGCAAGGGTCCAAAGGACAGAGGGATGTCGTATGCTGTAAAGCCCTGTGAGGCAAATTTGAGGCAAATTGTGATTTGTGATATTGGGCTTTATAAATAAAATTGAAAATTGAATTGAAATTGAAAGAAAACAATGCATGTAACAGGCTTTAGGCAGAAGTAACATCATCAACCAACTCACCCAGGGTATCTTGCAGGTTGTATCTGGACGTGACAAGTCCATGACCAAATGTCAATATGTGACGAGGTCGAATTTGAGAATGTATTGGACCCTCAAGTTTTCGCTCAGCTCATGGACTGTGATGACATCAGAGATTTTTAAATCGCTTTTCTCAACTTGAGGAAAGTTCACAAATATCAAACCTCCATGGATCAAAAATTCAGAACAGAAAGAGCTATACTTGAACTTATTTGCAGTTCAAGTTCAAGTCAAGTCCTCTCAACAACTATACAGAAGACTCTTTTATTATGGTGGTCTATGGGATGGGATCTTTTCACTGCAATGCTGCCAGTAGCCACTGGGAAAAATTTAAAGCAAGGCTGAGCAACGTTAGTGGGTTCCTGGGATTTTCTAAAAGTTACATACAGAACCTCAGGAAGGTATTATTCTCCATGATGTTATATGTTTGCTGATGAGGCAGATGTATTTTTTATTTTTTTTGCACTGATAGTGGATGTCTACATCTTATATTGTGTTTGGTTGCAATCCTGAAAAGCCTGCACTGAAAAATGTAAAACTTAAAGCATAGGTTAATAGCCAGCCATAACAACTAAGGCTAATTTTTATTATCAGTCAGCTGAATCTATGGATTGTTTTCTTGGTCATTCAATTCATTGTTTTTGTCCATGAAATGTCAGAAAATGCTGTAAAATATCCATCCAAAATAAGAAAATATTAACATTTGAGGAGCTGAAGATTTTGTTTGGAAAAATTCATCAATTATCCAAACTTTTGCTGGTCGATCCTCTGGTCGATCAAATACTTCTCTAATCACTTGAGCTGTAATGTAGTCAGCTTCATTAAGACATTGATTATTAACCCTTCAATGTCCTTGGTTTCTCCTGAAGCAGCTTTAAGATTGGATAAATTATCATCAGCTATCTATATACGCTTGTTCTAACATTTCATTGCAGCTACATTATGTGACTCAAATCAGATAGATGATTCTCAATGTTTTGTGCATGATGATTTTACACACATTGTCCCTAAATTCAACCTGAAATATTTGGTAATTTTTTAAACTTTGGCATCTTGACTTGAATTCCAAATACACTTTTGTATGTCTGAACATAGTTTGGCAGCACAGCATGAATTTATAATGACCTAAGAGGTTAAAAATTAAATTAGACAATGATCAAACGCATATAATGGCTTTGAAATGGTATGAATGTTTAAACTGTGTGCTGAGGATGCATGTCAATGACAGTTGTTGTCTTGGCACAAGTGGCCTCAGGGCAGAGATAAGTTGAAAACAAGATGTGCCAAATGTGATTCATTTTATGTCTGGGTGCCTCGATAACAAGGAACTCCTCATCCTCCCCACAGTCAGAATTATTTCTTATTTTTCAGCCAAACCTGAGCGCAATTAAGTAAACTGTCTGAAATGTCATGCTCACACAGGTCATTGATTAGCTATAAATCTTTAACAGACATCATATATAAAGTGCATGAAGGCACGTGGCGGTGCATGTGAGTGTGGCCCACACACAGCCTTCCTGAGATTTATGAGTCATGTTCATATATGTGACCATCTCTGTTTATGACTCATGTGTTTATGAATACAGCTGCCTCTCACTCTTCTCTTTCTCTCAGCTCCACAGAGCCTCCTCCTCCATCAGCATCATTAGAGTCTGAGTTTTGGTTCTGACACTTACTGTACAGCGCAGGACGGGTGGACTCAGTCATGTGCAACATTTGCCTGAGGAACTTCAGTGGGATTATCATGATAAATGGAGAATTTACGGACCTGACTAGAGTCTAATGTGTTGAAAAATATGGGGAAAGTCAGAAACACTTTGTGGAAATCAAACTGGGGAGGAAATGGAGGAATACTGCCCTCTAGTGGCAGAAGACTGCAGCATTACTGGGATGCACACTGCAGCTTTTTTAGGAGCTTTTCCAGGTGAACTTCAGGCAAGAGGACAAATTCTGACCTGCAGCCAAACTCATTTCCTGTTGTACAAAAAAAAGTTTTATTTCTGTTACGTCTTCTCTCTGATTTCAAAAACTAACTGTGAATATTTGCCAGCATGTCGGCTTCAGATTAATTCAACAGCTCTGTGTGTCAAGTTTGAGTGTTTTGGTTTAACATAAGAGTGAAAGAGAGTGTGTGTACATTTGTTTCCCACTATTTTCTGTTATTTCTACATTTAACTTTACCTCTCCTGTATTTTTCATCTCCTAATCAGTAATTAGTTGTACAGTACTAACATCAGAAACTATGTATTATATGTAATTAGAATATGTACATAGGTCACATTGAAAGTGTAATTTACAACCTGTTCTCATTCCCAGGTCATGAAATACCAACGCTTTGTCACGCCCCTCAGCATGGCCACCATCGATACCACCATTTAGCATCCCTTATAGCCCCATTTCACCAAACACCTGCGTTATGATACCTTTGGAACCAAAAGCAACCCTTCAGACATGGTACCCAGACCCTAGGTTTATTTAGCATTTCCACCGCAAACAGTACTCTGAAATGTGGGCAGGTTTGTTCATCATCCACAGAATGAGTGTAAAAACACAATAGAACAGGCTGCAGTGAGAGTCTCTCTCCGTGGAATATTCTAAAATAGCAGGTTTGTGCATTAAGGCAAACACTTGGTTTTAGTGTGGCAGGAGCCCACAGGAACAACACTCTGTAATACTTTTTTTTTTTTTTATCTCCAAGTGAGAATTGGTATATATGCAGTTCACATAATCCGGAAGACATTAATATATTTTCTTAACCCAAAAATAGGGAAAAAAGAAAAAAGCTAGGGAAAACTGTATTAACAGTTATTATTATTATTATTATTATTATTATCACAAAATTATGTTACAGAATGATTATTATTTTTAAGCACTATTTCCAGGTCATTTCCTTGTTTGTATTCCTGCATTTCATTTTCTATTTTACTAATTTCTTGCAAATTTTGGGGGTCATTTTTTGTTTGTTGCGCATTGTCCTCTTCACGTGTTTTTAAAAGAAATCAAGCCAATTTGCTCAGGTTTTAAAGGGTTAAACACTTGAAATCTGCTCATTACTGAAAGTATATGTCTTTAAACTAACCCTAATGTAAACCCATCTGCTGCAATACTTGATGCTGAGAGAAACTGACATATTATAAAGAGCAAGAAAGGGAGGAAGGCAAGGTGGACGAACTTGCACCCAGAAGACCACAGTTCTTGTCCTGTGTCAAACCAAAGTAAATCTTGTTTTAATGTTAAGTAATTTAAGAATGGTCATCACACACTGACGACACTCACATGAGGAAATTACATCACATTAGGTTACAGATGTACTTATTTTAACCCATAACATGATGTTTTTACTCAACCTGACCAAGTACAGGGTTCCTGCAGATCCTTAAAAAATGTTAAAAGGCATTGAAGTCATTATCTAAAAAAAAAAACCTTAATTTTAAAATGTCTTAAATCAATCTCTCAAAAGACATACAAAAAAGTAATAATAATAATTTACTCAATGCCTGTAATATCACCAAAGAGAGTATGTTACAATAAACATTTTGCCAAAAGTCTTACTCACAGGCACGTGCACATATAGACCCCAGGTGGTGCTCAAGCACCTGCCCCTTTGCCCTTTGACTTAAAGCGACACTTACCTATCTGGAAATTTTACGCTTTTCTTTGTTTAGGTTAAAATGCTATTGATAAGCTGATGGCACACTACAATGTAAATGAATTCCACCAGAGATAAAAACTCATAATTGTACCATTCTCATATGGTTCTAAGAAAACTCTGACCAATCATTGCATTCGGACCGAATGCAATGATTGGCCGAGTGTCCTGCCTGTCTTCCCCACGTAGAGGCCTCCGCTTCATCCTGAGCTAAAAAGGGACGAGATGGTCGCAGATTTTCTGCTGGACAGGTATTTTTAGTTTGCCTCTAATGTAACATAGGCTATAACGTTATATATGACTCCTCTTCTCTTCTACTCTTCTCTTGGTGTGTTACACTCGCTCTCCTCTTCCGTGTATCTCACGTTATCTTGCCAACGCCTACGTCTATCATAGATGTAATGAGGCGTAGGCCTTTGGAGGGAGGTGAAGTTGCAGGAGGAGGGGGATGGGACTTTGGAGGGAGGTGAAGTTGCAGGAGGAGGGGGATGGGACTTTGGAGGGAGGTGAAGTTGCAGGAGGAGGGGGATGGGACTTTGGAGGGAGGTGAAGTTGCAGGAGGAGGGGGATGGGACTTTGGAGGGAGGTGAAGTTGCAGGAGGAGGGGGATGGGACTTTGGAGGGAGGTGAAGTTGCAGGAGGAGGGGGATGGGACTTTGGAGGGAGGTGAAGTTGCAGGAGGAGGGGGATGGGACTTTGGAGGGAGGTGAAGTTGCAGGAGGAGGGGGATGGGACTTTGGAGGGAGGCGGGAGTTGTGGATGTTCAAATTTTTTGCTGTGTTAAATGCAAGAAAGGTAAGAGTAGCTTTAAGTGCCCTTTTTGTGAGGCATGTTTTTTTTTCTTCATTTCTTTGAATAATTTTCTATTTTAGTTTTTAAATGTGTGTTGTATGCTCAACAACTGTATTTCAGTTGAGACCCTGCCGCAAAAAAACGAGCGCCCTGCAGAACACGTCTCCTTGACAGCCAGGTAACAACAGTGTTTGTCCTAAGCCTCCACATTGTTTGTCACTGTTGTGAAATTACACAACTATTAAAACATCTCAATACAACCAGTCAAACTTTGGCAATAACTCACCATTAAGCATAACAACAAGTAAGGCAGCCTGGTGTAAAACCACACCAGATTCGGGTTCACCGGTTCACTGACTGCCTGCTGTGAGCAGAGAAAAACGCAAAATTGCTTTGCAAATATGTCTTTTTAAACCAAAAACTCAATTTGAATTGAAGTTTATGTCAACCATATCACATTTCTGCTAATTAATTTAAACAAAAATGACCTGCAGTTTGGGCCTGCGCCGCATAAAGAGCACAGAGGATAGTAGGAGCACAAAGCAACATGCATCTGTTCTCTGGGATTCATGAACAATATTTGGGAGATAATTATAAGAATTAGCGCATTACTATTTCAAAAAGAAAGGAGGAGAAGAGAATGAGGAGAGGAGGAGAGCAAACTAAAGAAAGCAAGGGAAAGGACTACAGAATGAGGAGAGGAGAGGAGAGGAGAGGAGAGGAGAGGAGAGGAGATGTTCTTTGTGTACTTAGGCCTCAAGCTCAAGAAACCTTCTGGTGCTGGCAGATAGAAACCTCCCAGCAGAGTGCACTTTTTGGGTTTTTTTGCACCTTTTGCCCTTTTTATTACCACTTGAGCCCGTGCCCTGCAAAATGTCTGTGCACGGTACTGCTCTCTCACCTACAGGTAATGATGTCAGTTCATGTTTTGTTTTGTTTTTTCTTGAATTGGTCTTAAAAAACCTTTCATGCATGAAGTATGATTACTTCATTCATGATTATTTTCTATTTAAGTGTTAATATCCCTCTTTGGTCATGAAAAACAAAAATATGAAACAAATTGATGTACAATGTGAAAGTATAAAAATATATATTTTTAATGCTGTCAAACTAGAGTGTTCACATATTTTAACGTACTCCAATTTTATTCAAAGCGTTGAACCTTGCCTCTGTCTCCTCACCCACTCCCCTCTCTTTCTACACCTCCCTCTTGGACCCCTCCTCCCTCATTCAGCTCCTTCCTCTTGACTCCTCAGCCCCCCACACACCTTCCCCTTTAAAACTATGTATATTCTTTCAATGAACGTTTTCTAAAAATACCAAAATCTTGTCAAAAAATTGTTTTTGTCAAAAAAATTGCATGTTACATTTTGATAACATTAATTAATTTATTTACAGCTCAAAAAGTCACTGCAGATGAAGTACAAAGTTAATTGTAGTTGAAATACAGCCAGTGCTGCATGACGTTCAGTTTAGTGGGCCATCTTGGTTTTCAGAGATTTGTGTTGCACTTACAACACCTGGCCAGTGGGTGGTAGTGTATGGCAAGACGCATGGGGGTCCATGGTAGAAGCTTTTATGCAACTATAGCATCAGTGCCCATGCATATAAAAGGAAATGTTTTTTAAATAACTGTCTACTGTAGTGACCACAAGTCTTAAGTGCTTGATCCCACCTGCCTTATGATGTAGTAACCCTGAAGTAGTTTTGTGGCCTAAACATAGCCGTGACCTTTTCACAACATTATCCACATGTTGCATCACTGTCTGTCACATAGAGACAATAAAGTGTGTCCTGTGCATTGCTATGAGACGCTGAGGGGCATGACAAAACGTCAGTATTTGATGACCTGGGAATGAGATGGGGTTGCAATCTAAGTATAATTCAAACAGATATTTGAATGTATGGGATGTTGAATTTACACTGTAAACTTTTGTAATCTGTTTAATTAAATAATCTCATCATTTAAATGTTTAGATAATCACTCTATATTGTTATCACGTCTTAAAATTAAAACTAAAAGTCAGTCTGATTGTTCACTCATTAAATTAAGTTGTTTAGAAACAAATCATCTCATTAGCATACTTCCCAGCCTGCATTGTTTTGAAGTTACAACTTTCCAGAATGCAACAGCAAATCAATCCTGTTTAACTTATTTTGCTGATAGAGATTATTGATTAAATGTTTTTATTTTTGGTATTGTTGGATTGTAAATTACGTGGAATACATGTGTAAATGCAGTTTAAAGGAATGCTTCACCTGCAAAATGATGATTTGTATATTAATTACTCACCCAGTGTTAACTGGAAATTGTGAGGAAAGCTTTGTTTTTATCACGTGCCTCCACAGTGTACGAAGAATCCACAAAAGGCAAACCTACTTCATGAATTGAAGTAAACAGGGACCACATTTAACAACAGCAAAACTATATCAAAACATCTGTTTACAAACTCTCACACAACTCATGCAGTGAAATCCAATTCTCATTTATCCAGTCGTATGCTCAGAACTTCCTAAACATATGAACACCTACAAGAAGCACGCCCTGACCATGTGCCTATGTATGAGCAGAGTTCAGATGCAAGCATGTGCCCAGGCTTCCTACTTGGATTAGTGTACACTGCACAAGTTCTGTGAGAGTTTATTAATTAATCTTTTGAAACAGTTTTGCAGTTTAAGGAGAACCTTTGTTCAAGTTATTAAAATGTTCATTTATTTTGGATTCTTCGTTCACTGGCATGCAAGAGAAAAAAAAATGCTTACTTGAGGAATTCAACGTAACTCAGGGTGAACAAGTGCTATACAAATTTTGCATGTGTACAGTATTCCTTTAACAAGAGTCACATCCAGATACAATCCATGTCATACTGTAGTAATTAAAGCTGCACTAGGCAACATCCTTCTCCCATACCCATTTTAAATGCCACATATTCAGGCCTACTTATTGTTTCTTGTCCTGACGCATTTAGTTTTAGCAATGTTGCTGCAGGATGTCTGGCCACACAAATAAAGTTTGTAAAACTATATAATAAACTGGGCCCAGTTGTTCAGAACTATTCTGATCATGTTTCTTTCATTGTATTGGATCAAATCGGGCATTTTTAGGCAATTCTGAGCAACAAGCAGAAGAACTGGAAGACATTTAGGAATTTAGCAACACAATCTGNTGAGAAGCCTCAGATGGTTTCACACTGAAGTATTGACACTGGATCTTTGTGCAAAGTTAGGTTTATTTTCAAGCATGAGAAGGCAGATTTTCTAGCAGAAAAAAAGTTAGGTTTATTTTCAAGCATGAGAAGGCAGATTTTCTAGCAGAAAAAAGACTTGAAGATGCTGAACATCGATGAGTCAGGCTCAGGCAATTTTAAGCAATAAGCTGGAGCACAGGAAGATGTTTACATTACAGTGTGGATTCTGCACCAGTTGAGGCTTGAACCCGCAACCTCTGGAACCTAAGACGGTCATCTACCACTCTGAGTTAATTGGCAAGTAGCAACTCAACAGTGGCTTCACGAATTGAGTAAGCCATTCACTGTTGTGTAGGAAAGCAGTCATCTGTGCATGGAACAGCAGATTTGAAACCACTGTAAAAAAATTCAGTTATTAAGACAAAAATCTGAAAATACACATATTGCATCTAGACAGCATGGAGATGTTGGTAATTTGTTTGTAACAATGATTGATTTGCTCCGTAAGTGAATAACTGATGTTTAAAATTACCATTTTTACATTGACTCCAATTGTTCACAGAGCAAAATTCAAAATGCTGTCAAAAATTCAGATTTTGAGATAAAATTCTGAAATTTGCCACACATCATCTACCATGACTCTAGAATTTTGTAATTTTTTTCATGAACATTGAAGATTTATTTAGCAAGAATTTGCATGTATATGTTTACAGTACTGTTTACAGTCAAACATTTTGATGCACTGTAGGCTCAATTTTTGATAAATCAAAAATCTGAGAAACATAGTTTTTGTAGGACAGTCTGAAGATGCCCTGTAGCAAGTTTGGTGTCAACTGAGCAAAAATTGTGAGAGGAGATAGGTTTAAGAAGTTTTACAGTTTTTGAAAAAAACAGTGATGAACCTCATAATTTTTAATAGGTTTAAACGTACAAACGTTTCTTCAGTATTGGGGCTACAGTTTGATGAAAGTTGTGAAGTTGTAGCACGTATGGTTGATTTGTTATGAATTTTCAAAGTTTTGAACTTTAGACGCTTGCTGTAGCGCCACCATCAGGACTATTGGCTTGAGTTTACAGCTGAGGATATCTGGCATGAGACTGGACCTTTGTGCAATGTTTGGTGAGTTTTCACCCATGGGAAGTATGATTTCCTCGGAAGAAGAAGAAGAACTAGGATTANTAGACGCTTGCTGTAGCGCCACCATCAGGACTATTGGCTTGAGTTTACAGCTGAGGATATCTGGCATGAGACTGGACCTTTGTGCAATGTTTGGTGAGTTTTCACCCATGGGAAGTATGATTTCCTCGGAAGAAGAAGAAGAACTAGGATTACAATAGTGTCCTGGCAGCTTAGCTGCCTGGACCCTAAAAATAATATTTTTTCAAAAGATAAAAAAGATTCTGAAGTCAGATTAGATCATTCTTTCCAGTTTTAGTTTTAATCTGGATCCAAACAGTGGAAAATACGAGCACTCTCGGAGATACAGAACTGTGGAGGTGCACGGCTCAGTTAACAATATAAAAGTCTTTAAAAAGTCAGCAGCACTCAAGTGTCCATCAAACGTTTTCGTTTATTTTACTCACAGGCAGTTTGCAGGTAGCACAGACGTGTTTCAACACTAGGTCTTCATCAGTGTGTGAGGATGGAACAGGAAGTGACATGTAGAAATACTCGACATAGGTGTATAGTAATTATTAATTACCCTGACTGCTCACTTAACTGACAGATGGTCAATATAAATAAAACAAGCATTGTAAAAATACATAGAAAAAATAGAAACTGTGAACAGTCATAATAGGAGAAAAAGGTAGCCATCGAGGCACTGAATAGAACGTGCCACATATGAGTAGTTGATTCCCCTATAACACGCAACAATCTTAGTAGTCTAGTACTAGACATAAATATTACACTGGACACAACAATGACGTGCAGGCACAGTAAGGATAAGTAAAGTACCTAGACCGCATAATATTACAAGAGGGTCAGCACAGTAAAAATAGATAAAGTGCTAGAGTGCTCAGTATACTATTGGCAGTGTGAAAAACTCTAACAGGCACAGTCAAAAACATAAAGTACCATGTTACTGCTGCTGAGGTACAGTAAATCTTATACAGAACACATCTGCAGCAGAATATACAAAAATGCAAAAAGTACACAAAAGATCAAAGTAAACAGCTCAATAAAAGTTCCTCATTCATGCCTCTAGGATGCTCAGTCTGAAGTGTGTGTATCCAGAATGCTTCACGTTGTAATAAAAATCTTTCTCTGTTGCCACCGCGTTTTAAAGGTTTGATCTCTTCTATCCCCTGAAATCTGAGGGTACAAACCTCTCACAAAGCACTGTGAAAATGTCTTGCCACAGAAGACTTCTCATCTTTGTTCCTAATATTGCTTTTATGTTCAGAGATGCGGGTCTTGAGTTCTCTCTTCGTTTTACCAACATAACACAGGCCACACGGGCATTTAAGGAGGTAGACTACAAACTTAGTCTGCAGGAAATCCTGCTCTTCACTGGATATTTACGGCCCGAGTGTGGATGTATAAAAGAATTACCTTTAATCATGGCATTACAATGAACACAATTTCGGCAGGGGAAATTCCCATTTGGCAGTGAAGACAGAAAATGTTGTGAGCGAACAAAACAGTCTGTTTTCACCAGTTTGTCTCTCAAATTGTGGCAAGACATTTTCACAGTGCTGGACACGAGGTTTGTACCCTCAGATTTCAGGGGATAGAAGAGATCAAACCTTTAAAACGCGGTGGCAACAGAGAAAGATTTTTATTACAACGTGAAGCATTCTGGATACACACACTTCAGACTGAGCATCCTAGAGGCATGAATGAGGAACTTTTATTGAGCTGTTTACTTTGATCTTTTGTGTACTTTTTGCATTTTTGTATATTCTGCTGCAGATGTGTTCTGTATAAGATTTACTGTACCTCAGCAGCAGTAACATGGTACTTTATGTTTTTGACTGTGCCTGTTAGAGTTTTTCACACTGCCAATAGTATACTGAGCACTCTAGCACTTTATCTATTTTTACTGTGCTGACCCTCTTGTAATATTATGCGGTCTAGGTACTTTACTTATCCTTACTGTGCCTGCACGTCATTGTTGTGTCCAGTGTAATATTTATGTCTAGTACTAGACTACTAAGATTGTTGCGTGTTATAGGGGAATCAACTACTCATATGTGACACGTTCTATTCAGTGCCTCGATGGCTACCTTTTTCTCCTATTATGCCTGTTCACAGTTTCTATTTTTTCTATGTATTTTTACAATGCTTGTTTTATTCTATATTGACCATCTGTCAGTTAAGTGAGCAGTCAGGCTAATTAATAATTACTATACACCTGTGTCGAGTATTTCTACATGTCACTTCCTGTTCCATCCTCACACACTGATGAAGACCTAGTGTCGAAACGCATCTGTGCTACCTACAAACTGCCTGTGAGTAAAATAAACGAAAACGTTTGATGGACACTTGAGTGCTGCTGGCTTTTTAAAGACTTTTAATCTGGACCAGCCTTTAGCATGTGTTGTTCAAAACTTTTTAGTAGGATTGGGATAGTTTGATCCAAACAATCTGGATTATTCTGATCCCAGCAGAAGATTTAAGCAGGAACAAAATGCAAATATAGACACAAGCAAAGCAGTCTCACTCTGACCTTGTCACATATTGACATTTAGTCATGCACTTTTCATGTCAAGATATGACGTGCAAGGTACCCTGGGTGCATTGGTTGTTAATGTTCTTGGACGCCGTGCCAACTTCTGTCTGTTACATGCATTGTTTGTTTTCAAAATACACTTCAGTTTTCACAGGAAATGTACCGTTTGCATACAGTCTCTTTCAAAATAAATGCAATATGTCGGTACAACACTGTGAATTTACGTTTTTTTTCCTTCAACAACATAAGCACGTGGTTGGGTTTAGGAAAAAAAGAACAGGGTTTTGGCTTTATAATCTTACAGGAAGTAAGTATGTAAATAGTAAATTTCTTGTGAAAATGGAAGTGTATTTTAAAAGAAGATAATGCAAGTAACAGGCTGAGGTTGACACGGTATCCCAGAACGTCAAAAACCAACGCACCCAGGGTACTTTGCATGTCACACCTGGACGTGGAAAGTCCCTGATCAAACGTCGATATGTGACAAGATCGAAGTGAGAATGTGTTGGAAAGCTGTGAAGGATGAAGAGCTCAGACAGTTTATAATACCTGCAATGAAGATGACTAACAGGTGTTATGATGAACAGACAGACACTCAATCATTTAAGTCCAAATTTGTTCCAGGCCTCGCTCTTCTTTGGCAACACCATGGCCCCCTCCTGATCAAATGCAGGAACATTTTGGTATCATGCTTAAATAATTTCATTAACAATATCTACCAAGTTTGGTGATGTTTGTACAAACTTGCGTTGATTTATGGCCAAATTTTGCAAAAGGCCAATGCAGTTTATTGGAAGTGGTGGCGCCCCATATTGAGCAGTTTCAAAATAATTCTACAAATGTTCAACTTTGAAACATATCCTGCAAGTTTTGTAATGATAGGACAAACACTTTCTATATTTTGCATTTCGTGTGTCTAGATGTTACAGTGATAAAGCAGATAAAGTAGAAATGCTATCTGTAAAGACTGTCAGTACAGTAAAGTTAAAAAAAACTATTTTGTCCCCATAAAGTAATCATCCAAATAGCTGTCAATGTCAAACAAAACATATTTAATTTTAACTTTCAGTTTTCACTTTGTATCAATTACAATGACACAGTTAAAGTAGTTTCTAACATATGCATTCCTAATGCTGTTTTCTGTCTCTTCAAATCACTTAAAGAGACCCACTACTGGCTATTCTACCTGTTGCTCTTTTTGTGATATGTCCGTGCATTTAAGTTAAATCACTGGTTATCCAGATTTAGTTATCTTGAAAAGTTTCTATCTGCATCAGGGTGATCCAGTTCAATGCGGCTTTGAAAAACCGGCACAAAAGTACGATGGTTTATTTTATCCTGGAAAGCAAAACATAATTCTGATCCAGTCTCTGAACGACTGGGTCCTGGAATTTTCCTTTAAATCCTGGCTGGATCTACACAAGCATCTCTCCTTCTCCGCTGCCTGACTCCTTTCACCATACATTTTTAAAGAAATCCTAAAACTGCAACAATCAATACTTCCTGAGTGACACGTCATGTCCACCCCCTCACTCCAGTCGTGCAGAGGTCATCCAGCTTCCTCCTGCTACAGGAAGCATCTCACCCCCTTTGTTCTGTAAATGGATGGGATGTAGAGAAAATGTTGGCCTTAAGAGGGAGCAGTTTGCTCACATAGATGACAGGATTTATTACTGACAGCTCTGTATTGAATGTACCACAGTGAAACCACACAAGAATGAAAGCCAGCACAGACATGAGCTATAAAGTCTACCTAATTAATGACAGTAAGTGATTGGAAAAAGCTGATATTTATAATGATGTTCTTTGGTTAGAAACAGCTGAAAGATGATTTTATGTGTATTTATGTTAATTTTCATGCTGAAGAAAATGTCTCATTCCTCTGGTGTAAAATATTATACAACATATTGAAAAAAAATACAGTTTCTGTTTTCACTTGTCTGATACTTAAATGTCATATTGAATCCGTTTTGATTGTAATCTAAAACAAAGCAAAGGGATTTAGTTTGTAAATCAAATGTCTGATCATAATTTCTGACTCTGTATTCTCCAGTTTCAATAAAAATATAAAATAAATGACAGAAATGCTGTGGCAGTACTACACACACACACACACACACACACACACACACACACACACACACACACACACACACACACACGCAACAGTGCAGCAGGATGATAAACAGATAGTCAATCTGTGTGTATAGCATGAATCTTGACTGGTTTTGAGTCAATATTTGCGTACACATACAACAGGAGAAGTCTTTTTTAACATTTCAGTGAGGACAAAGGCAGGGCGACTTTAGCTGTATGGCACGTTTAATTTGCTTTACAGGGTAAAAATACAGCAGGGATTTACAAATTAAAAAGTGCAAAAGTATAGACAGGTGATCAGGGGCGTAAATACAGACAGTGCAGGCAGTGGGGCCCGTGGGGAGAAGGGGTCCATAGAGAGAGCAGGCCCTTGCAAGTGTTCCACATTGCCATCTTGAATATATTCAGAGGAAAAATGAAAGAAGAATGTTCCCAATTTAAAATCAGTGCCGAATGTGTGCAAAGTTAGGCTGGAAATATTTTTGAAATTTTGTATGTTTTATTTCCAAAACTTTGTCCCTATATATATTGTACCATATGTAAAGGTCACATATCTAGTAAAATGACTGTAAACCTTTATATTGTATTTTCAGACTGTTTTGGAATGTTTTTCCTCTCCCAAAATTTGTCACTACCGAAACATATAGTATTATATTATACAAAAAAAAAAAAAATATATATATATATATATATTAACAGGCTGATAAAAATTATCAGCCTGTTATGCTTGTTCCTTCCCTTGTCTAAAGATTTAAATTTTTACAAATTTTGACTGAAGGTTTTCACAATTAAATCTATAAAAATTTATATTTTAACAAATTTCGAAGTTCAAATTATAGAATTCTTCAAAATCTAAATGCAATCTTTCTTTGTAAAATGCATAACGCTGATCAGATTGATTTCAGAGTAAATAATTGATGAAACAGAACATAAATGTAACCGATTAGCATCATAATACTTAAGTTGATAACTCAATATACTTTATTTTTTACAAAACACCCAGTGTTTCGGTAGTGACTGCACTGTTTCGGTAGTGACAGTCCTGTTTCGGTAGTGACCATTATTCTGTTTTTAAGGTTGCATCACATTCCCTCAAATGTATTCCTTATGGTTGGAATATTACAAAGAAAAACGTTTTGTGGTCAATAAAAAAATATTAATTTTTGAGAGAGTAGAGTAGAGCAGAGAAGAGCAGAGTATAGTAGAGTAGAGCGGAGCAGAATAGAGCAGAGCAGAGTAGAGTGGAGTAGAGTAGAGCAGAGTAGAGCAGAGTATAGTAGAGTAGAGCGGAGCAGAATAGAGCAGAGCATAGTAGAGTAGAGTAGAGTACAGCAAAATAGAGCAGAGTAGAACAGAGCAGAATAGAGCAGAATAGAGGAGAGCAAAGTAGAGTAGAGTATAGTAGAGCAGAATAGAGCAGAGCATAGTAGAGTATAGTGGAGCAGAGTAGAGCAGAGAAGAGCAAAGTAGAGCAGAGTAGAACAGAGCAGAATAGAGCAGAGTAGACCAGATTATCGAGTAGAGCAGAGCATAGTTGAGTAGAGCGGAGCAGAATAGAGCAGATTTTAGAGTAGAGCAGAGCAGAGTAGACCCAGATAGCACACATACATCTGGCCGACGTCGGCCCGATGTATCAAGTTTAGATCGTTAAGACGTAGCAGGGAGAGCGTTTGCTCATTGCCAAGACGTTGCCGAGACGTCAGCCTTTAATCGAAAATGACCACCACGCAACATTCAAACGATCAATAAAAGAAGCTGCGCTCAGTAGGCGCTCCTTCTATATTAATATTTATATGCTTCGTTAACTATGATCTTTATTCATTTAGGTCGGACCTTTCAAACTACAAATATTTCACCATCCAATGTGAGAAATTAATGCTAACATTCAAAAATAGCTGACTGTTACCCTATTTTGTGTGTAAGTGTGCACAATGAAGAGACAAAAGTCAATTTGAGAAACTTTATTTTCAAATTTCCATGAACAATATCTGATGGCCAGTCCACTTCTCCTGGCAGCCTGCAAGACACAGAAAAGATGATGAGCACATAACTAGAAACAAATCCCAACTTAACCACTGTATTTTTTTTAGCATTTCAGCTGTCTTTTAGCCAGATTGAAGGCTTTGGGTACATAACTCTGCTTCATTCAGTGTGGAAACTGTTAAATAACGGGATCTGGCATTAACTCCATTAACTGTTAACGGCAGCTCAACAATCAGTCCTTCATCTCGGAAAAACAGTGGTTTCAAAACTGCATTATTACCTGTAGCCACCGGGTCAGTTTGCTTTGCAGAGGAGGAGACCTCAACTGATAAATTGCCCATAAAATCACATTACCAACATACCGAAGGCATCCTTAAACTTCACTATTTGACCTCCGCGCTCCTCTCCACGCCTGTCACCCAAACTTGAGCACCCGTTCTGGGATACACAGTGTCGGCCCGCCCCGCCTTACCTCCGCGGTCCTGTCCGCTCCACTCCGCTCCTGTCACCAACACTTGAGCACCTGTTCTGGGATACACAGTGTCGGCCCGCCCCACCTTACCTCCGCGGTCCTCTCTGCTCCTGTCACCCACACTTGAGCACCTGTTCTGGGATACACAGTGTCGGTCCACCCCGCCTTACCTCCGCGGTCCTCTCCGCTCCACTCCGCTCCTGTCACCCACACTTGAGCACCTGTTCTGGGATACACAGTGTCGGCCCGCCCCGCTTTACCTCCGCGGTCCTCTCCGCTCCTCTCCCAGACACTTGAGCACACGTCCAGGGCCCGGGGGGCCACGGGACCACGGGTGGTAGCTCCGGGCACTTCCACTTTAACCCAAAACAAGTGCTCACAATAACCAGATGAGCCAGGGAAAATAAAATGAAAACACCACAGTTGTAGCCTGTTAGCATAACATGACCTAAACCGCTAACTAGCTATCAGCTAACGAAAGATAACGTTAGCTGGTGGCTATATACACCCAGTTTACACCCCAATTTATTCCAGTTAGCTTACCTGAAACCAACTGCGATGAGATGCTGTGTCCTGCGAGCTCAGTTCCAAACGAAGACCACAGAGATGAAATTCCGCCTCTGTGGCGACTTCCGTATGTGGGCAGACATTCTACGGCACTGTGCCGACCCAAAGCCGACGTAACAGAGACGTTTGATGAGCTGGGACAAAAGACTATTAAATTTAAAGATATCCGCCCATGTGGCCGACGCTTGTCAGACATTATAAATTCAGGGCCGATGTGTCGTCCTCAGGCCGACGTCGGCCAGATCTATGTGTGCTATCTGGGGAGTAGAGTAGAGTAGAGCAGAATACAGTAGAGCAGAGCAGAGCATAGTAGAGTAGAGCGGAGCAGAATAGAGCAGAGCAGAGTAGAGTGGAGTAGAGTAGAGCAGAGTAGAGCAGAGTAGAGCGGAGCAGAATAGAGCAGAGCATAGTAGAGTAGAGTACAGCAAAATAGAGCAGAGTAGAACAGAGCAGAGTAGAGCAGGGTAGAGAAGAACAGAGCATAGTAGAGTAGAATAGAGTAGAGAAGAGTAGAGTACAGAAGAGTAGATTATAGAGTAGAGTAGAGAAGAGTAGACCAGAGTAGAGTGGAGTAGAGTAGAGCAGATTAAAGCAGAGTATAGAGTAGAGCAGAGTTTAGTAGAGTAGAGCAGAGCAGAGCAGAATAGAGTAGAGCAAAGTAGAGTAGAGTATAGTAGAGCAGAGCAGAGTAGAACAAAGTAGAGCAGAGTAGAGAAGAACAGAGGAGAGTAGAGCAGGGTAGAGAAGAACATAGTAGAGTAGAATAGAGTAGAGAAGAGTAGAGTACAGAAGAGTAGATAATAGAGTAGACCAGAGCAGAGTAGAGAAGAGTAGACCAGAGTAGAGTAGAGTAGAGCAGATTAAAGCAGAGTATAGAGTATAGCAGAGCAGAGCATAGTAGAGTAGAGCAGAGTTTGGTAGAGTAGAGCAGAGCAGAGCAGAATAGAGTATAGTAGAGTAGAGCAGAGCAGAATAGAGTAGAGCAAAGTAGAGAATAGTATAGTAGAGCAGAGTATAATTAGAATAGAGCAGAGTAGAACAGAGAAAAGTAGAGTATACTAGAGCAGAGTATAGTAGAGTAAAACAGAGCAGAGTAGAGCAGAGTAGAGCAAAGTAGAGTATAGTAGAGCAGAGTATAGCAGAGTAGAGCAGAGTAGAGTAGAGAAGAGTAGAGTATAGAGTAAAGCAGAGTAGAGTAGACGAGGGTAGAGTAGAGCACAGTAGAGCAGAGAAGAGCAAGACTTTGGACCACAAAATTATGGGGTTTAACTACTGACCATTCCATTTTGTCACTACCGAAATGATCATGTCACTACCGAAACTTTACCATAGGTTTCGGTAGTGACTGTTTCGGTAGTGACATTCCTAGCTATTTTTCAGGATAACTAAAGAATGCTAGCAGTCACATGGCTAACAAGCACATGTTTGAAGAGTTGTTCACACAGAAAAACATAATATTTTGCATAAACACCCCAAATACATACATAATTGAAGAGAACGTGTGTGACAGTTTTAAAAGTTACACACTGATTTTCAGACTTTGGAAGACATTTATTTAAAAAATGATGGGAGTCAGCGACTTACCATGCAGCCATGTGGGACGGGGCTGCAGTACTACCCTCCGTCTCAGAAATTCAGGGGTGTGGCTAAAATCCAGACTCAACCAGAGCATTAAAACTCTTGTGTTTCGGTAGTGACATGAAAACAAGGGACACTATTTTTTTTAGCATAGTTTCTTTAAAAATTTAAAAATGAATCCCACAATACATCTAAATCGTTCAACTTCTGTTTAAACTTAATCACAAAGATGTTTTAAATTACACTTTTGAAAAAAATATGAAAAATGTTTTAAATGTTATTTACATGAATTGAATTTTAGAGGTCAGGGTTGGGGACAGCTACTTCCCAATAGAAAGTACCCTATAAATGGTGATTTTGTATATATTTAGCTTATCACTTTTTCATTTAATGTCCTGGGTTTAAATAGGTCATAACATAATCTTTGTAAATATCTATGTCTGAATACTGAATTTTATTATTTTTGTTGTTTTTTTGTTAAGGAACAGCACTTTGCACACAATCGGTAGAATGCCCTATCATTTTCCACACATTTATAAGGACAGATGCAGATAATTTTTAACTTAATGTGACATTTGATAGTACGTGGTTTGGACAATAGATGGCGCCTGCACTCTGTCAGACACTGGATTGATGGAGAATAAAGGGGAAAAAGGAAATAACAGGTTTGAAAACTAAAAATAAAATAATACAAAAGTGCACCTATAAGTACAGTCAAGCTACAGCTCTTCTTTTGTAGACAATATGAAAATATCAATAGGATTCAAGTGGTTAACTTCTAGGAGGGATATCACATATCTTGAGGGAATATTTTGGCATTTTGGAAAATACACTTCCTTCTGGCTTGATTATAGCGCTTCTAGGATTCGAAACTACAACTCCCATAATTCAGGGCGGTTCTAAACAAGGCTATTCAAGAGAAGGCTGAGGCACAGGGTCAAACATGGGGGGATTGCACATGCGCAGTAAAATCTGGTCTGCACTTCCTCAAAGGCTCAGTAGATGGCGTGAGACCGCGGAATAAGGGGGATGTGCATGCATATCATTTTCACAGCTTATTATTGGACTGTCACTGGTGGCCTTTGTTGTGGGTGAGAATGACAGAGATGCAATTCTGACAACTTCAGGCAGCCGCCGTCCAAAAGTCCAAGCAGACCGCACCAAGCGCACTCCTTGATCGCCTGAGCGGATCCTGCGCTTTTTATCTAGCGCCCCTGCTGTCACCCTTCAGCATCGCAGCTCAAGTTACACTGCGCATGTGCAATCCCCCCATGTTTGACCCCGTGTCTCAGCCTTCTCTTGAATAGCCTTGGTTCTAAACAGGAAGTAATGTTGCATGGCAACGAGTCAGTCGTGGGTTACAACTTGAACAAAGTTTATTTTAGCCTATATTTGGATACATTTTGGAAAACTGGCACCATTAAAGTAAGCCGAATTATTTATCAGTAGTTCTTGAGTGCAATGTTTCATGATCGTAAAAGAACAACTATCACTGTATCACTGTTAAAATTAAATTTAAATGTGATAATCACCAATGGAATTCTGGGACGGACTATGGAGCGTCTTTTTTCTGGGATTTCTAAGCGGATTTTCGGACGTTTGCTCGCGATGGACATCGAAGATAATGACATCTCAACAAAAGTAAGTCACGATTAATTTGAACATATGTGTGTCATGTCAAATTGTATTTATTGTTTTGTAGAAAAAGAAGCAAAATGTCAGTAGAAACACACCCAGACGAGCAGGGCCGTAATCACCTATTTGACATTGGGGGGGGGGGCTGTCTCCAGTCTACACCATGTGACCCAACTGTCAGAGGGGATTTTTTGGAAACAGGAAAAATGCACAAACTTAGACTTTTTTTTTTTTGTAATTCATAACATTTTTAAATGAGAAACCTTAAACATGGCATTTCATAAAATGTTTAATTACATTTTTTATGACACATTTCTAAAGACAGTGAAAAAACGTAGATTTTTGGATGTGATTTTTGTCAGTTTAAATTACTTGGTCCATTAGGTGCGGAGAGGGAGAGATCTTCGAGAATAACTCGGCTTAGGGCTGGCCGATATAACAATATATCTATATATTTTCAAGCAAGATATACATTTAGACAACACCATTTATATTGGTATAGGATCAAGTTGCGTTATATAACGCATACCAGTGTGTACCTCTCCTCTCTCACACGCACAGCTCCGTCCCACCCACTCACTCACTCACTCACTCACTCACTCACAAGATCTCTAGCAACACTAAGAGAGACAGAGCTGCTCCTCTGTTTAATATATCTGTCATTCTACAGTGCTACATCGGTCTGTGTCTGTGTGAGAGGTGGATCACAGCGCGTCGCTGTTCTTCTTGGTAGTTGTAGTCTATTGTGTGACATTGAGACAGCTCCTGGACACCGGCAACAGATGTGTTTTAAAAAATGTAGTGTCAACACAGACCTTTCATATACAAGATGTATAACGCAGAAAAAGTGTCTCTGGCTCCTTCTCTCCCTCAGCCTCTGTGTTGATGCTCTCTGCATAAATAATGTTCATATAGCCTAATGAAATAAAGAAATAAAAATATTTAAATCATTTTCCAGCAGTACATTCATTTGAAAGGCCATGGAAAACAACGTTTTAATTCCCCCTGCAAAGATTTTTAATTGTTCTAAACTCCAATGGATTTAGACCTACTTGATACTTTTATAGTCATGTTATAGTTTTGTGTCCTGTGCTGAAAACCTTTAAACCTCTATAGTTTTGTGTCCTGTGCTGAAAACCTTTAAACCTCTGTAGCTCCAGTGCTGTGTGCAAAAACACCCTGTCTTTGCATTTGTTTTTATCACAGTCTGTTTATATAAAAGTGCTTGTGGCATCTCAAATGTGATTTGACTTGCAACTGAAAACATGTAGTCCATTTCATAGAAAAAACGAGATATATATTGTGTATCGCCAGTCAGCCTGAAAAAACTGAGATATGAATTTTTGTCCATAATGCCCAGCCCTAATTCGGCTCCCAGTAAGATTAGAGAAATAAGTAATAAGAGTAGCAGGCTAGCATCAGATAAACTGCTTGAAATGTGCGTACACCACTATCAAACCATAAATCAGGTTTATTAAGAAAAACTAAATGAGGAATTGTGCTTTACTGGAAACTCTGTATTCTGCATCTCACTGGCACATCTTCACCACCTGCACATATGGATTGTGTACATGAGCAACATTTTTGTTTTACATTCACCTTTAGATCTGACGTTTTCTTTAAAAGAGAGAAAAATCAGGTAGTGTCTTGTTTGATAAACTCACTGCATTAAAAGCAGCAACATGTTCCCACTTTCTGCCTTTTCTTTAGTTTGTGAACCCACTGCCCACTGAACAATCTGTTGTGTGCTTCCTAACCTCCATCTTATCTACAAGCACCTTGATCTCTGCGTCAGGAATATTCCTTTTCTTGGTTTTCATCTCGATAAGATAAGATAAAATTAACTTTATTGTCCCAAACGGGAAATTTGTTTTGGGCACATAGTGCAACATAGCAGCATAGCATAAACCATCATATACAAACAAGACACACAGCAGACAACCAAGTAGTACAGCAAGACACAGATTTGAATAACATAATTGTACAATCAGTTTTACGGGATGAAATAAATACGTCAACTTTATCAACAGGTAGAGCTAAAAGAATAAAAGCCCCTTAACATTGCACTGGCCCAGGAGCTAAAGTAGTCAATAGTAGTCAAGTAGGGCTGCTATTGTGACTATTGACCAAATATACATACATATATACATACATGCATACATATATATATATATATGTGTGTGTGTGTGTGTGTGTGTGACTATTGACTACTATTGACTACTTTAACTCGCACTTAAGTTTTTATTTGCGACAGTTTAATTTGCGCTGCTGTATTTTATTTGCACTATTCATACTACAGTTTTTATTGCATAATCTCCTGGGCCAGTGCAACGTTAAGGAGCTTTTATTCTTTTAGCCCTACCTGTTGATAAAGTTGACGTATTTATTTCACATATATATATATTTAGATAGATATCTATATCTATATCTATCTATCTATCTATCTATATATATATATATATATGTATGTATATTTGTATTTTTCTGTAATATCTTTTGCTTTTCTTGTGCTGCTTTCATATGCCTTTCACAAGTATTTAAGTCTTTAAACTCTGCCTTTTTTCTCACGTTTTTGAAAGAAATCCAACAAATTTGGTACAAATGTCCTACAAATTGCAAAAAAAAAAAGAATTTTAAAATTCTAAAAAAAAAAAAACATGGGGAAATAAGAAAAAAAGCATTTTTAAAATTATGATACAAAATAATTTTAATTTTTAGGCACTTTTTCCAGGGCATTTCTTTGCCTCTTTTTAACCATCTTTTTTTCTTGTTTTACATTTTCTTTCTTCTTTTTTTTCTTACTAACTAATTTTTTGGGTCATTTCTTCTTTTATTGCTCATTGCCTAATTACAGCCCAGAAACAGAAGAGTAATTGCACGAATTAAACATTGAAGGTTTTGTAGGGTAATTCTGATCAAACATTTTTTCTTTTCCATTTTTTTAAATACAAAAAAGTACAATGGAATTGAGGGATACTGTTGAAGAGGATAAAGAAAGATAAAACCTTCAGCCAAATAAGTCTTTTGTGGATAATATCCATCATCTTTAAGTGATTTACTGTTTTATATAGTTCACAATGAAAGAGCTCAAGCTTCCCCCTGAAAACAGATGAGCAACAATTCCATTAACAGTGGATGAGTTATTCATATTTTTTAAATGAATGCATAAATTTCAGGTTCATTTGAATAGAAGCAAATGTCACTGTTCACCCCACAGTGAACATGAGATGCAGCTTTAGGGCCCTGAGGGGTCAGAGGTCACAGGAAGGACTCTCAGATCAAACACTGCAGGCGCTCCTTGACCTTCAGAGTTTAAAATATGTTCCTGCTGTATTTTGTCTTCTGCCTCAGTCCCTTTCCTCTGCTCCCTCTTTCAGCAGGAAAAACAAAAGGCAGGATGGAGAAGTGGAGGAATCCTTAACAGGGAGGTGATGGAAAGGGCAGGTCACCCACACCGACAGACTGAAATATCACAGCATGCCTGGGGCTCGTCATCGTCTCTGATGCTGCGAGGGAGTTTGTGACAAGTTGGGGGGTACAAGATCGATTGACTGTGGGTAAATCCTCTTCTTTAATGCTGCCTTTACCATCTGATTTCCTTTGAAGGGACTGTAGGGAAACAGTGGAGTATCTCATTGAGAGTTAATGAGATTTTAATCCGACGTATATAACAGCAGCACCTTCCGCGGTGACATTTAAAGAAGTCATTAAGTGGTGATGGGTGAAAACGAGGGTTTAAAAAAGAGCAGGGTGGCAAATTGTGTCTGTCCTTTTTGTCTGAATGTTACGTACAGCAATACTGTAGTTTGGTGCACACTTTTACCCAAAGCACTACACAGTAATGTGACATTTTAGACAAGGTTAAAGGAACTCTGGTGCCCTGAGTCACACCTGAAGTGTTAGAATTCAAAGATATTATACTATATTTTACTCTTCCTGTGAAATATCTTGATGTCTGCTGTGTGGATTGCTATGAAATTTAACATCAGAGTTCATATCACCCTCAGGACAACACCCTCTCAGTTTGGAAAACGTCCTCATAATGACGATGTTGATGATTTAATGTAGCTTAAGCCTTTTGAACTGTGACTTAAGAGGTAGAGCGGGTCGTCCATCAATTGGAAGATCAGCAGTTCGATCCCCAGCTCCTCCTGTCTGCATGTCGAAGTATCCTTGAGCAGGATACTGAACCCCAAATTGCTTCCGTTGCAGATAGCAGGTGGCACCTTGTATGGGCCACCGGTGTATGAATGTGTGTGAATGGGTGAATGTGACTCGTAGTGTAAAGAGTTTGAGTGGTTGGATGACTAGAAAGGTGCTATACAAATGCAGGTCCATTTACCATTTGTCTCAAAGGCCAACACTCTGAAGCTAGAAAAAGGGGATGAAGCTGTGGTTTAAATCCACAAAAAACAAAAACTTTAAAGGGACAGTTCAACCCATAATCAAAATATATATTTTTCCCCTTACCTGTAGTGCTATTTATCAGTCTAGATTGTTTCAGCATGAGTTGCAGAGTGTTGGAGATATCGGCCATAGAGATGTCTGTCTTCTCTCAAATATAGTATAGCTAGATAGTATTCAGCTTGTGGTGCTCAAAATGCCAAAATGTCTCTGCAGAAATTAGGGCTGCTCGATTATGGAAAAAAAATCATAATCACGATTATTTTGGTCAAAATTGAAATCACGATTATGCAAACGATTCTGCAGCTGACTATGGGTGTTCACTCCTCTAGTTATCCAATCACACTTTGCCACGATCTCTCAGCCAATCAGGATGCCACTTCAACATTTTAAATCTGCTCTCTCTTCTGCTGCTGTCAGCCATCATTTTAGGCAGAGTCCAGGACATGCTCTCAAAGACCCATTCCTCTACTCATCCAGAATCAATCAATCAATCAGTTTTCAATCAATTTTATTTATAAAGCCCAATATCACAAATCACAATTTGCCTCACAGGGCTTTACAGCATACGACATCCCTCAGTCCTTTGGACCCTCACAGCGGATAAGGAAAAACTCCCCAAAAAAACCCCTTTAACGGGGAAAAAAAAACGGTAGAAACCTCAGGAAGAGCAACTGAGGAGGGATCCCTCTTC